>NW_009954300.1:939560-945583 GCF_000747805.2 Chaetura pelagica
CAGGAAATTTTAAACATTATGTTAATCTGCCTACATAAAAAAATGCTTCAATAAAGATGCAAAATAAAAAAAGCAAACAACCATGAATCAGAACAATGAATTAGATAAAAGATAAAGCTATATCAGTTATCATCCAAGTATGTAGAGATTAACAGAAGTTTTTCTTCTAGGTGAGAAATTACAGTAATAAAATAAAAATAAGACATCTAGATATTGTTGATACATTGCTTATAATTTTTTATTATACATCCAAAATTATAGGTACCATTTGAAAGACTCAGCTTAACAAATTCTTACATGTATTACTCTCCTAATGGATTAGATTTTAAGGGCATGGTTTGTGGTTTTAATTATTCACCTGCAGAAGCCTGCTCCTGTGAGATCTTGCAGCCATGATGCCTTGAGAGAGCACAGGAGAACCTAAAGATACTTCAGGCCTCCAAAGATGGTATGTTCAGTCACCTGCTCCTATACATTTTTGTAAATTTACAGTACTTCCTGTTAGTGTATAAAACCTTTCTGTCTGATGAGGACAGATACTAAGTGACCCTCAAGCTGAATGACTTGAATCAAGTGAAAATGTGCACTTGGGCATCTATATATCACATTGCTGAACAGCTAAAAATCCTTAACAAACATGGAAGAAACAAGAGTCTCCCAAAGGAGTGGCAGAATAATCAATTGGCCTAAACTTTCAGCAGTGCCTTAAAAGAGATGCTAAAATAGATAGAATTTGAGATGCTCTCTTAAAGCAATAATTTAACTAAGAACATAGACTTAGGATTCCACTAATTGCTTGTAAAGTATTTTGAAAAGAATTTAGGAACTTGAAAGTGTATTTGACATACAAATCATAAATAGCCAAAATAACATTGGAGTTGTATTTTCTAGCTGGGTATAATTCAGAAGAACTGTAAAATACAGCAGAGAAATTAGACAGTAGTTAGAAATATCTAAATGCAACAATTAAATGACTGGTAGGTCCCTGGTGAAAATAATTTTTAAAAGATTAACAGTGGGCAGTAAGAATAAAAAAAGAAGTCTGTGTATGTGTGTGTGTCTTTTTACAGAAGAATTTGCTGGATTTTTGTCTTTCTTAGAAGCTGTTTGTTTGTATACTGCTACTGGAGTGCCTTCATTGGCTTGTCTCCTACCGTTACTTTGGCAATAACATGGAACAGCCAGAGGTGCTGAAGGACACACACACTGATTGAGTACCAAGATCCAAAGCAAAGCAGTTGTCTCACTTATAATGCTGGGGGAAGGGGGCGGGGAATGAAGTAAAATACCTTATTAAACAAGTGATATTGACATCATTTTACTTTTTTCCTTATTTTATGTTGGTCCTTCTGCACTATGAGAGCCAAGCATCAGCAATATGTCGTGATGTGACTGTTCTTGCCTTCCTGCCTCCCTCCTGCACATCCCAGTTAAGTGGAACTGATGCAGTTCCATGCAGATTAGGCAGCAGTTGTTATGATTCAGCAACTTTACGCCAATTGGACACACTGGGGAAATACCCCAGGAAATCTGAGACCCAATTCAAGTACTGTTGAAGGATCCCACCCTCCCCATACTCTGCCATTCCCCAGACACGAGCTTTCCCTAGGATTGCCAAAGGATGTCCTTGCCTGCCCTCCCCTGCCAGCCATCCAGCTGCCAAGGGACGTGGGATGTGCAGTCCCACATCTGGGGTGCTGTGGAGAAGATCCAGGAGAGCTCAAGAGCTTATGGGCTGTCCCATGGGCCTTGATTTAGGCTTGCCATCTTTGTGGAGAAGAAGGCTTAATTATCACTTGGTGCAAAACACAGGTAAGTGAGGCCAATCTCTCTGCTCCAGCCTTCTGGGGAATCTGCACAGGTTTATTGCTGCAGGCAACACCCTGTCTCTGCAGAAAACTCTCCTGCTACCCTCTTGGTTATGTCAAGGACTGTTTCACCTCTGATAGGTATGTATCATGTAGCCAGAGTAAGGGTAATTTCTGGCCCTTAACTGGTTAATAAACAATGTTTTCCTTCAGTTAGAGGTAAAACTCTTGTCCTTGGAATCTTTGTTGAGGGACACACCTGTCACTGAACCTTGCTTTCTGCATCAGTCTGTTGTTCCAAATTCACATATGATACAGGTTTCTAGGCAGGTTAAGTGTATCTAGTTGGTGGCTGCCTCCTGGACAAGCCCAGATGTGGGAATGACCCAGCTCTTGGTGGTGAACTGGGAAGAGTGATCCCCAGCATCTTTTCTTTGGTAAACTGTTACAATGCACATGAGATACTGGCAGGCTTGCGGCCACCTGGTGATGTGCCCACCTCCATGTTTCAGTTGGAATCAGGAGAACATTTCTGAGGAGAATTTCACATTTACTGTGCTTGTTCCAGCTGGAAATGGGCAACTGTGGGGCTAAGGAGGAGCTCAGCTGGAATAATATCTCCCCACCATGTTGCTGTCACAGACACCAGCCCCCCTAGCACAAGCTGTTTCAAGCCTCAGTGCTGCTCCTACTCCCAACATAGACATTGCCTGAATGAATCCTACTGACTTGATTTAACCTGTTCACATCAATGTGATTGCTTGCACAAGCAAAGCTGATAGATCTGGCCTTAAGTGACATTTACTCCACCATATTATTTGGCATATAAATCAGCTCTTTGGGGTGGTGGTAACTGTTTTGTTATCACTGTGAATTCAGGAAAAAAATCTATTAAAGTCACAGAAGAAAGTGCATATTTACAGTGGGATAATTGATGTTAGCACTTGACTGGTTTTATTCTGATGTGTAAAGCAGCCTTTCTCTGGAGGTAGTTTAAAGAGATTATTCTGTCTTTTGGGATCCCTGAATTTAGGGCTATAGATAGAAGTAATCAAGTTTGTTATAATCCCTTTCTTCCAAGATATCATATACATGAGTGAATTTGGCTACATCGTTCTAAATCTTGCTGTTTGTTCCCAGTCGCAAAACATTCTTTTTGCCTTTTTCAATGGTTACAGTAAAATTCTCCATGATGTATATCACCAGGAGTAATTTTCACATGGAAATATTGATGACATCTTGCCTATGGCAATGAACAGGTTTTAATACAACAACAAAGAATGCCCTGTTTTCTTAATTAGTCCCTAGTGATTAAACATGCAGATTATTTACAAAAAGCCTAGTGCAATGGAAAGGAAGAAAAAGTAATGCAATGGCTGTATTCCCAGGATCACATGCTATTTATCTTTACTAAGCTAGCTGAGCCTCTATAATCTCAAGGCATCTGTGAACTAATAGGGAGAAAGCTTTAGGTTAAGCATATTTAGTATAAAAAGAATTTGTTTAATTTGTTTCTTAAGAGGAAATTCTCCTATTCTTGAGAGAAAAGGAAAGCACTCGCTGAGTTAAAGCCAGAGACATCTTGTAGTAAGATGTAAGAAGACCTGCCAGGTCACTAATGGAAACAATCTTTGTGATGCTGAGATTCTGTAGCTTATAATTAAACATCAGAGTCCAGCCCCTGTAACCTGTATCCTCCTTACATGCCCTGTTTTACACATCACAGCAATTAGTGAAGCATATAATATATATTTAGGTGGAGGCTTTCTGTCAGGAGCTGGTGATGTAGTGACTCAGCAAGATACCATCAGAAGGCATCTGCTAGAGCTAAGGCTTTGTACACCTCTGTGGGGCCTAGACCTGTCAGATTAACACAATGGGCTACTTTTGTAACATCCAGAAAGTTTCTGCTGTACATCGAAGTGCACTAGCTTATTTTAGATTACATCAGTTCATACATTTGTCTTGAACTATACAGTCTTCAGCACTTTTTGGGTATGCACATCTCCTTAAATGCTTTCCTCTGAAACATTTTGTAGAAAGGCTTTCAAATTGAGGTAATCAGAGACATTTTCATCAGTCACTTCAAAAGGACTAAGTGAATTAACAGCCCACATACCAAAGGGTAGGAGCAGTGCTGGTGACAGGCTGCCTGGGTATTGGGGAGTACCCTGGGAACTTAATTTGTGACAACATGGACATCTGGATTTGTGCCCTGCTCTCCTCTGTCATGATGGAGTTCAGCTCTAGGCAGTGCCAAGGGCCCCTTGAAAGAGTTCAGTGCTCTTCAGCTGATCTGATCTTTTATTTACTGTGTTCATTTTTTCTCCCAGCAATGGAAACATCACCCTCCTTCCCATCCACTCGGTTGTTTTCATTTTTGAAAATAACTTGCCTGAAAGCTGCTGTTTCCCCTGTGGGCTTTGATGTTGGATCACATGAGTGTGACATGCACACCTGATGCTAGCAGAGGGGATGTGTTTTACTGTCTCTTGGCTGCCTTTAAATCTGCCCACAGTGTTTGGAGGTTTAGTCTTAGCCTGTGAGCTGAGCATTTGTCCTGACTCGTGTCCTTCCACACCTCTGAGCCAATGGGGCAGATCCTGAGTGGGAATGTGTAAAATTATGGAAGATATCTGTGAGATACCAGCTGTGTCCCAAAGGTCAGAATCAAGGACTTCAAGCAACTTCCAGAGTGACAGTAGAAATTACCACCAGAGCCAGGTAATTTCACCAATGATGCCACCATTAACACTTGGCTTTCACAATGTGCTCTTCCCATGTGTAAATCTCAGAATGATATTGTCAGGGAGGTCACTGTTACTAACTCTAAAGGCACAGACTTGGCAAAGGTGACACCAGAGCCAACAAAGGCACTGAAACAGAAGTGGGCTTTTATGAGTCCTGGTCTGTCTCTCAGCCCTCCTTGTTCCGCCCTCCCTCTCTCCTGTTCCTTGCTGCCCTTCTGTGGTGCCTTATCAGCTGTGCATCCTTGCTCACCAAAGCACTTACTCAAGTGCCTTAGCTGGCATGTGCTCCCAGGTCCTGCTTGGCAAAATGTAGCTGAGTCTGCACTTTTCTAAATGGGAATGGATTAATTGCATGCCTAAAAGCTTTGCTGGATGGAGACCTGAACTCTAAAGCCAGACCCACCTTCATTGCTGGAACCTGCAAGGAAGAGGAGAAGGATTTTTTCTCCTTCTTCCATGCTGGCTGGGAAAGGGATAGGCAAAAAAAGCAGAGAAAGCACTGACTTGATTTCTGCATCAGTGCATCACTGTCAGGAACACAGGAACTGGAATGTGAGGCTCTGAGCACCTGCCTGGACCCTGAAGCACCCTAGGAGCAAGGTTGAGCTGAGAGGTGTAACACGTCCTAGTAGTTCTGCCATATTTTCAAATAAAAATATTTGGATAAAATGTTTTGGTTTTAACTTTGGAAAAAAGAAACACCTGAAACCCCAACATTTTTAATGCAGCCAGCTATTAATAGTAGTGGTAATAGTAGTTGTGCCTAGGACAACCTATAGTAATAATAATAATTGCCTGCATAAAAAGCATTGTTGGGCTTTTGTAGGAATTGGATATTAGCAATAATAATACTTTTATTTAAGTAGCTTGTTTGTGTGCAAAATCTTTTAGGGATGGTCTCTAAGTTGAGCAACGCAGTGACGCTGGAACCTCTATCATCTAAACTATTAAACAACCTTTAAAGCACCCACCACATTGTGCCTGTTATTACAAGAATGCAGCATTTAACTCTCAGTTTAAAATAAAAACTGTACTTCTTACAACTTTACTGACTGAAGCTGTTTTCCTTTGTCTTTTTATAGAAGCTAAAAATTTTGGACTTAATCGGTTTAATCACATCTTCAGTTTTCATATCTTCATGTTACTATCAACAAGGCATGATTTTTAAAAGATCTATCCCTGAAGTTTATTTCTCCCACCAAAAATTTGATTTTCTGAGGTGTATGTCTTATATAGTAAACTCACCTATGGTATTTAGGCCAAAGATCTCTTTGCTGAATCACTGCCATCAACAGGCATTTCAATATTTATCTCTATGGCAGTTTGGTGAGCTCCTTTTTTACTTTCTTTTAAGTTGCTGCTTTTGTTTCAGGTTTCCCTAGACTACCAACATCACACATGGCAACAGGAGAAGAGGGTTCTCACCATGGCAGCTGTAACAACCATTGATTTTTTTGGTTCAGCA
>NW_009954300.1:945633-947845 GCF_000747805.2 Chaetura pelagica
GCAGAACCAGGGAAAAAAGAAAAAAAAAAAAAATCACCCTTCTGAAATGCAATCCAGAAAAAATTAATTTCGTATGAGAAAAATATAAAATTTGAAGGACATGGTATAAAAGTAAAGGTAAAAAAGCTTAGCATCACAAAGCAGAAGTGTCAGATATGGCAGCTGTTTTTCCCAGTACTCAATGGAAAAAGTGTTCTCTGAGGCCAAAACCACACTCCGCTACAGACAGGGGTTTGAGCCAAAGCCCTTATTTTACTGGAGCTGTTCCCTAGCTCCTGCCAGAGGTCACCTGAAATAAGATGCTCTCCAGCTCTCCTGGTGTGGCTATTTTACTTTTCCTTGCAACTACACAAATGCTCAGCAGTCAAGAGCAGAAGAGCATGTGCTTGAGTGACTCCGCAGCCTGGTACTGCCTTTGGTTGAGACACAGCACCACTGGGCTTTAGCTTGGTGCCAATGGCCACCTAAGCCATTTACACCAAATTAAACCATATTGAAAGAAGCTATTTCAGACACATTTTGACAAAATTCCTGGCAGTGTGATGGATGAGCAGTGACTGCCCCGAAGGAGAGCTGGGGTCACACGTCCTGTACCATCATCTGTTCACCTGGGAGGGAACAAGGAAACTACCACCAAGGTCCAAACTATTTATCAGATAAAACTGCTGCTGAGTTTGACCCAAAAGAATTGTTATGACCCCAAATTGCATTTTAAAATTAATTAAAGAACTAAAAATTCTGCTGCTAAACACTGCTCACCACCTCTGAGTGTCAGTCATGCACGTTGAAACCACCACTTCCCATGACAGCCCATGCCTGTGAGCTCCACCTGCACATGTGGGAGGGCCATTGGTCGATCCTTCAGCTCCACCAAAGTGGTGGTCAAGACAATATTACAATCTCAACTACAATTTCTTCACCACTCTGTGAGCCAGCTCAGACCGGAGGGATCGGCACATCAGTGCTACTTCACTAACCTCACTGTTTTTGGTTAGGAAGTCCCAAGGCTGTATGTCAGCTCTCTTTTACACATTATTATTTTTGTAACTAAATCTTCTTTAACTATTGGGCAGGCTTTTCATAGCTGAGCAGTCATTTCAGCAAGTGTGGCAGTTGATTTACAGTTTGTACTTTGTACGCTTTCTGTAGTGAAGCATAAAATTGAAAGGCTTATGTCAAATTCATTCATACATGGACACATTCAAGAACAAATTAATTTAAAAGCATTTAAAGGGTATATAATGTTTCTGTGTCAGGTTTTACAAATCAATAAAGTAATTTATAACCTAAAATCTGCTTTAGAAGAGAGCTGCAGTGGAATAGATAGCAAAGCAATTTCAACCTAAAACATGCCAGTGCTGCGCTCCCCCAGATACCTGCAATTCAGATCTGATAGGAGTTGTGAGTAATCAGTTTCTAAAGTAAAATTATTTTACAAGGAAAGGCTCTGAGTGCAACATAGTCTTGCAAAACCAGGCTATTCTAAGACAAATTAAATGTTCTAACCATCAGTATGCAGCACACTAGATAAGGGATCAGAAGCAGATCTCAAAGTAGCATAAATTAGGATCAGAGTTATGCAGGAGGAGAATAAACTCATTTAGATGAACACTGACTAAATGCTGTGTGCAACTGTACTAATAGGGCCATTGTAATTAACTTTGAGAGAGTGTCCACCCTATGAAAACAGATGTCTTCCATCTGACATTATTGTTGTGGTCCTTCTCCTCTGGATGACATGACCAATCTGCATGGGGCAAGTGCCTTCCCTGCAGCATCCAAGAGTGGATCCCTTGAAGGTCCATCCAGCACGTGAGGTTTTTGGATGGCCATTGGATTCTTTCTGCTTTCTGCAGCAGGAGCTGGGAACTGCCAGCACTGCTCACCACTAGGCTCTTACTGCACAGGGCCAGGGCACCCAGAAGCCACGTGGACCACCTCTCTGTGGTCACAGCCAAGCTCCTCCACTTGCAGCAACATTGTGCCTGCAAATTCCCCCACATGGAGCACTTATCATTAGCAAATGTGGAAGACAATAGACAAAAATGTTCAAAGAGAAATGGTGACACAGATTCCACCCTGAGATGAGCAGCTGCAGCTCCCACGAAATTGCAGGCTGGTTTGGACAGACGAGTGCTGAGCCTAACTAGCTGACAGCCAGCTGGCCTGTCAGAGCTCCTGCTGATTCCTCCTGGCACCCTTGGGTCTGCAT
>NW_009954300.1:947884-966249 GCF_000747805.2 Chaetura pelagica
TATATTAACAGCACAAGCAGTAAAATGCACAGCAATGGCTGCAAACTTCTGCCATGCTCCTCTTCCCACTATTCATCCTGCTAGGCCTGTGTATGGCACCTGGGTCCATCTCTGACTTGTGTATCACACCTGGGTCCACCTCTGACATGTGGACACAAGTAGTGTGTTCACTCATCTCCCCAGGAGAAAGAGAGATACAGTCAGAATTTAGATACCTTCTAAAAGGTGTATTTTACAGGAAAATTGCAATATTCAGAACAAATATAACCCAAATATCAAGTGTGCAGAAGGAAGGAAAATATAATTCTTTGTAACAGCCAGTGGCTGCAGTCCAAAGGGTCTAACTCAAAGCAGCCATTCCTACTCCACGTATCAGAGGGAGGAAAGCTGAGATTCAATCCACTCATGTAGTGATTTTTGAGATATTTATAAAAAGTGGAACAGCTTCCACAAAGCAGGGTGATAAAGGTCACCCCAGCGCAGCTGGGCAGGTAACCAGCCAGGACGGCACAGCTAAAGCCACATAAACCTGGGGAGAAACCCTATCTGTGGGGAGACAGGATCATCCTTCAACACAGACATGCAGGCCAGGGGTCACCCTGGGGCTGGCTGGAGGCTCACGCAGGATGGAAGAGCTGCACCTTGCCTTCCTCTTCTGCTGAGGGCTGGGACCAGGTTTCTCAAAAGCAGCTAATGGTATTGGGTGCATTAAGATTCTCAGAGGCACAGGAATTTATTTTTTTGGACATTCTTTTTCTGAAAGTCAGTTCAAACTGAGTCCCCCAGAAGCCCCGTTGAAAAGGCTAATCAGCTCCTGCATCAGTTTCTTCCTCGTGGCCCCACAGCGTTGCTGACACATGTGAAGGGAGAAAAGTCCTTATTCCAGCAGGAAAAGCTGAAAAAGGAAGATCTATTAGTCTGAAATTCTGCAACGAAGGAGGAAGGTTTCAAAGGAACCCAAAGAAAACTTGCATCCAGCTCAGTGGGAACGCCTTAGGTCTAGACTTCACCTATTTCTTTGCAGAATGCCAGTTAGTGGTGCAGCCTTAACAACTGCTTTAAACAAAGGGACTGCTAAAACTGCTTTATCATCAGAAGGCACCAGCTGGCAGCCAGGAAGCAGTGGGGTGCTGGAGGGGCTCCCTGGCACAGCCCCACTGCAGCCACTGCCCCAGCGCGGAGGGGAGGCAGAGAGAGCCCTGCTGCCTGGGTGCTGCTTGCCCCCTGCTTTGCACACCCCTGTCTGCAGTTGCTAACAAATACCCGTGATGTTAATAGTTTGGGCTGGAATCTTCTGTGATTTCTTTCTACCTCGGGTTGCATTTTTCTCTTTAAAGTTTCAGCACAGCAGTTCAGCAGTTTTTTGAGGACCTGCATCATTGCCTAAGGAGTTCCTGACTCTGAGAGGAGACAAAATTCATCAGCTTTCCTGTGGCTGGTATAGTAGTCCTTAAATATTAAACAAATAGCATTTGGATGGAGGTTTTCTGATTATTTTTTTGGTGAAAATCAGTCATAAAGACCTTGACAAATAAATGTCAGTGCAGACCTATCCCACCATTCTGTGCAACACAGGATATTGAGAAGGCTGAGGTCCTCAATGACTTCTTTGATTCAGTCTTCTCTGGCAAGTGCTGCAATCTCAACACAAAGGCCACAGCAGGTGAAAGCAGGGATTAGGAGAGTCAATTACCCCTCACTGTAGGTGTAGAGCAGGTTCGTGACCATCTAAAGAACCTGAAGGTGCATAAATCTATGGGACCTGATAGAATTCACCCATGGGTCCTGAGGGAACTGGCAGGTGAAGTTGCTAAGCCTCTGTCCATCATATTTGAGAGGTCATGGTGGTCTGGTGAAGTTCCCACTGACTGGAAAAAAGGGAACACAGCCCCTATTTTTCAAAAGGGGAAAAAGGAAAACCCAGGGAACTACAGACCGGTCAGTCTCACCTCTGTGCCTGGCAAGGTCATGGAGCAGATCCTCCTGGAAAGTCTACTAAGGCACATGGAAAACAAAGAGGTAATTGGTGACAGCCAACATGGTTTCTCTAAGGGCAAGTCATGCCTGACCGATCTGGTGGCCTTCTACAACAAGGCTACAGAGATGGTGGATGGTGGCAGAGCAGCTGATGTCATCTATCTGGATTTGTGCAAAGCATTTGACACTGTCCCATATGACATCCAGTACTTGAAGGGGCCTACAGGAAATCTGGGGAGGGGCTTTTCATCAGGGAAGATGGTGATAGGACAAGGCTAATGGTTTTAAACTGAGAGAGGGGAGATTTAAGTTAGATATTAGGAAGAAATTCTTCCCTATAAGGGTGGTGAGGAACTGGAATGGGTTGCCCAGAGAGATTGCTGATGCCCCATCCCTGGATGTTTTTAAGGCCATGTTGGATGAGATTTTGTGCAACCTGGTCTAGTGGTAGGGTTCCCTGCTCATGGCAGGGGTTTGGAACTTGATCTTTGAGGTCTCTTTGAACCTTAATGATTCTATGACTCTATGCTGCTGCAGAGTGCTCTGGGACTGTTCATCCCTATGGGTTTGGTTCAAAAAGTGGCCATAATGTCATGCCATGATGCTGTAGCACCCATCTTTCAGGAGTCTACCCCTTCTCAAGCCTTCACAAAGCAGGATGTTACAAACAGGCAGCTTGCAACGTGAAGGGAGAGGCGTGAAAGCAAATGCAATGCAGAAGGACCATCTATGCTAGAGGATAGAAAAGGTAAAGGCCAGGATGTTTGTCCTCTCTTCTACGGTATTAAATCTTCCAAAGTGGTTATCACAATATGAAGTCTTCTGGGACATCTCACTACTCCCCTAGAGACCTCTGCAGGGCCAAGAGGGGCCCAAGCATCGGTCCCTGGCTGTGGTATTCATTCCTAGTCAAGGCTGCCTCCTTTGGCCACATGGATCTTCGTATTTGTGGTGTGCTATCTGGGATTTCAGGTAGGAGGGAAGGCTCCCTAACCATCATCAGATCTCCCTTCTGTGCCTTAATAAAATCTCCTGCAGGCAGATCCTTGCTCTGTGTGGGTGAGGGAATCATCATTGAGTAAAATGCCTGTTTGCCCAGAAAAATCTTTGTTAACAAATTGCATTTGTTTAATGCAGTCGTAGCTTTCTCAGTGAATTGATGAGGAGGATTTTCTGTCTTGAATTGACTCTTTTAATTGTGTTGCTAATGAGTTAGGTAGGGCACCATGTGAAGGCTGCACCTCAAGTACTGTGTTCAGTTCTGGGCCCCTCATTACAGGGAAGGACACTGAGGTGCTGGAGTTTTTCCAGAGGAGAGCAACCAACCTGGTGAAGGGTCTAGAAAATAAGTCATACAAAGAACTAGGGATATTTAGTTTGGAGGAGGCTGAGGGGAGACCTAATTGTCTTCTACAACTACCTGAAAGGAGGTTGTAGGGAGGTGGGTGTTGGCCTCTTCTCCCAAGTGAATAATGACAGGACCAGAGGAAATGGTCTGAAGTTACAGGAGGGGAGGTTTAGACTGGATATTAGGAAGAATTTTTTATACTGAAATAGTGGTCAGGCAGTTGAACAGCCTGCCCAGGGATGTGGTGAAGTCACCATCCTTGGAAGTATTCAAGCAATGTGTAGATGTGGCACACCAGGGCATGCTCTAGTGGCCAAGATTGCAGGGGTTTCTTTTCTGTGGGTGTTATTTGGTGGAGTGTGTGTGGTGTGTGTGTTTGTTTTGGGGTTTTGGTGTGGGGTTTTTTTGTGTGTGCTTTGATAGTGAAACACATAGAAATGTTCTGCTACTGCCCCAGATTTCATGTTAGCTTATGAAAAATGTGGACTTATGTAATATAAAAGAATCCCTAAGGTGTTTGACTTGATATTGCAGGGTATATTAGCACTATGTAAGTTTAATAAAGCGTATAGGAAACAAAGAAAAAGAACTGCCTTCTCTAGGCATCACCTGACAATGAGCCTCCATCATTAAATGGGAGTGTCCCTAGTAGGGATGCATAGAGATTGTTCCTAGACCTAAAACTACTCATCAGCAGTGCAGATGCTACATTAGATCATAGCTGATAAAATCTGTAGCTTGCACGAGAATCAATGTTATGTTTAAATGATGAAAAGAAGACAGCCATATGAGACCTGTTGCTTGGTCAGCTGGATCTGCTGTTTCTAAGTACAGCCAAATACAGAATTAAACTCCATGGAAGAAGAAAAAATGGTTGCTGTAGTTAAGTGCTGTTTTTCCTCTGAAGGCTTTACAGGCCAAACAAGAAGAAGACATGCTGGACAGCAGCCCTGTGGAAAAAGACATTAGTACCTGGGGGTACTAGTGGATCAAAAGCTGGACATGAGCCACCAATGTGCAATTGTAGCCCAGAAGGCCAACTGCATCCTGGGCTGCAGCAAGAGAAGTGTGGCCAGCAGATGGAGAGAGGTGATTCTGCCCCTCTGCTCTGCCCTGGTGAGACCTCATCTAGAATACTGCGTCCAGCTCTGGTGCCCTCAGCACAAGAAAGATGTGGATCTGTTGGAGCGTGTCCAGAGGAGGGACATGAAAATGATCAGAGGGCTGGAGCAGCTCTCTTATGAAGACAGGCTGAGGGAGTTGGGGTTGTTCAGCCTGAGGAAGAGTAGACTCCAGGGGGACCTTAGAGAGACCTTCCAGTGCCTGAAAGGGGCCTATAAGAAGGCTGGGGAAGACCTGTTCACAAAGGCAGGTAATGACAGCACACGGGGCAATGGTTTCAGGATAGAGAAGGAAGGATTTAGGTTGGACATTAGGAAAAGTTGTTTAAGATGAGGGTGGTGGATCACTGGAACAGGTTACCTAGAGAGGTGGTGGAGGCCCCATCCCTGGAGACATTCAAGGTCAGGCTTGATGGGGCTCTGAGCAATCTGCTTCATTTGGAGATTTTCCTGCTTATTGTAGGGGGGGTTGGACTAGAAGAGCTTTAGAGGTGCCTTCCAACCCAAAACATTTTATGATTCTATGATTCCATGATAAGACGAAACCTCAAGTCCCCTCATAGCTGAGAAGGCTAATGAGACCTTGGATAGCCAAACAGGAATGCTGAGATGGAGGCAGAATCTGAAGCTGACACAGCATCTGCAGTCTTAGTAACCATGTATCACTGAGGATGCTGGAAAACTGGGAAAGTTGCTGAGAAGAACTGCAAAAGACTAGAGAAACCACCTAATGTGAGCAGAGAGATTTAAAAAGCACTATTTGTCTAGCATATGAAAAAGAAGATTGAAAGGTCTTGATTACAGTGAATAACTATCTTCACAGGGAGAAAAGAGCTCTTTAATCTGGTGGAAAAGGATGAATGGCTGAAAGCTGAAACCAGATATATCTGAAGAGGAAATCAGGCAAAACACGTTAATACTGAGGGTTGGAAACAAGCTGCTGAGGGAGAGGGAGGGGGAGGAGATCACAGTGCTTGATGAAGATGTCATGATGCTTTTCTGAGCAAGATAATTTTCTTGTACATGTGCTATATGTTTCAGTCCATCCCAATATGGGCACAAGTCTGTGACAACTTAAGAGCTGTGATAAAATCTAGTCGTCTCTTCCAACTTCAAACTCGAAGATCCTGTACCCGCCATTTGGATGTGGGGCAAGGGTGTGCCTGCCAGTTGGGTTCTGTGCAGGGAGAAGAGGCCCCTGTTCTCTCTCTCCTTCCAGCAGGACGGTCATGCCAGGAACGAGCACCAGAATTTACTCCTAACAGCCTGGCTGGCTGTGTTTTCAAAATGCCTTGAAGCACAATAAATCCCTTGCTTTCCTGTCCTCATGAAACATCTTCCTCGGGAGCAGAGGGACAGCAGGACATTGCAGGGTGACCATGCTGGCTCATACCTGTTCCTGCAGGGCATGCAGCCTTCTGGGGAATGACTGCTGCCTCATGGGGAAATATTTGTTCCTCAATAATTCCCTCAGGGGGCAATTATTTGGGAACAAAACCCTTCTCATTCTGAGAGGGTTTTCTGAAACTCAATACTTTTTCTTAACTGAAATACATTTCCTCCCTCCACTCCCTCTTCATCTCCCCACCTTCCACAGAGATAAACAATTATTTTTTCCTCAGCAGTGAAACAACATCCTTCAAATGCCCATTAGAGAGCTTCACTCTCACTTAGTTGGTGAGCTCAGCTGTGCACACTCTGTCTGCAAGTCAGTTCCCACAGCCTGGACCAGTCACACCATGTTGCAGCTGTGCCTCCACAGCTAGCAAATGGTTTCTAATGCAATTATAATGTTTTCCATCAGTGGCAGGATTGAAGTCAACAGAGCTAAAAGACCCGAATTAAGGTGGTCATGATGTCACCTACAGCAAAACAATAATCCCCACATTCTTTGGAGCTGAGCGTAGCTGGTTTTGTTTCCTTTAAGTTGTCAGTCTTCTTGCAAGATGCTGGCAAAAATTAATTCCTACACTTAGCTTTGCAACAAGAAGGTGACTCCATCATGGAATGATGCTTCAGGCCTTCATAAATTTATCTTTGATAGTGTGTTAGTACTACCTCCTTATTTCCAGACTAGCTCTCCTCTTGCTAAAGAGATGCAGTTTGTCAGACTAGATTTAAAGAAGAAATTGTTTATGATGAGGGTTGTGAAACAGTTGAACAGGTTGCCCAGAGAGGTGATAGATGCTCCATCCCTGGTAGATGCCCCATCCCTGGAAACATTCAAGGTCAGGTTGGATGGGGCTCTGAGCAACCTGATCTAGTTGCAGATGTTCCTGCATATTGCAGGGAAATTGGACTGGATGATCTTAAAAGGTCCCTTCCAACCCAAACCAGTCTATGATTCTATGATCATAGTGCTTCTAGACCTTTTCAGGATGGAGAGTACTTTACCCAACATTTAAAGAAATTATAAAAATCTCCATACACTTACTTCAGGAGAGCGAAAACCTGAACAGTGCTAGCAATGGTGGAGCAGCCCTTGGAGAAGAAAGATGAGTTGACTGTGGAACTTGCAGTGCCTTTCGTTATTCCAGACTGCACATCTGGGACCCTTGAGGACTCAGACTTTGGAGAGAGTAACTTCACTGCAGCTCATGTATGAGTCCCAAATAGTGATCTCAACTGACAAGCTGCAGATCACCCATGGATGCTTACCAGGCAAGTGCCTTGTGTCATGATGATATGGTAAGAAAATTCAGATCCTGCTCTCTTCCCAGCCCACACTCCTTCCTCTAGGGCCCCGTACAGTTTCTACATTTTCTTCCCATGACTTTCCAGGAAAATCTGGTGCTGTAGCTGGTTTTTTGTTTGTTTGTTTTGGGGTTTTTTTTAGGTGGTAGAGAGGCATAATGAACAGTAAAACTAATGAGTCGGTTATGTGTTTTCAAAAGGATGGAGAAAGAGTTATTTGATGGGAAAGTGGATGGCTTAATTGCAGTCTCTGTCCTCTACCAGTTTGGCTGTGGTATAATCCATTGACTTTTCTATAATTGTCCTAATTAAACAAGCAGAAGTGAGGGGGCAATTAAACCCAAAGTCCACACTTGTAAGCAGTTAAAAGCATAGCATTCTGGCTGGTAGAGATGAGCATTTAAATCAACTGATTTAACAAAAATTAAGCAAAACCTTATTTGTACAATAAATAAATCAATAGATAGATCAGGATAAAATAAATACCTGGAACTGCCCAAGAGAAATGGAGTAGTGGAAATTAATTACAGTTACAAAAAAAGCCCGAATTCACAAAACAATGGTTTTCATGAAAAAATAGCCTTCTGGGGTAACTGCTCCATAGTAAAGAAGAGAAAAGCAAAACTTATGAATACATTAATCAAGGTACAAGTGAGAAGAAAATTAGATGCTTCAGGGTACAGAGATGACAGGAAGCATATCTGTGGCAATAAAGGATGATGGAAATCATACAGGGGGAAATAAAAAAGGGAATATGTGAGGAAAGGATGTAAGAGCTCCAGAACACCTACTCTGACAACATTGTCTTTTGCTCTTGCTAGAAGAGAAAATCAATAAACTCAGTGTAGGAAGAAAAGCTTATTAAATGATTGACTGTCCAACTGGATATTCCTGTTGGCAAACACATTGTTCTGTGTGATAGATGGGCACCAGGGTCAAGAGGTGGTTCACTGAAGTGATCAGGCTTCATAAAAACTAGATTTGCAAGCAGACGGGGTGGCAGGTGAGGGTGAGGTTTCTGCTGATGGGGTGGCTCCGTTCCCTGCTGCACCACCACTTCATTTAGAGAGCAATGAGAGGGTTCTGTTGGGGGAGAAGTGGGAGGGAATCTTGGAGCCCTGGCGTGGGCTATGCAGGATCCTGCAGCGTCTGCCTCAGGAGCAGTGAGGGTGCCAATGGGCTGCTCGGGGCGACAGTGCCAGAGGCTCATTCTCACCCTGCTCCCCAGACAGGGAGTCTGGTGGTACAAGTGGGATGAAACTCTAACTCCATAATTCCTTGTGTGCTGGAATGTCCTAGCCCATCGTCAGCAAAGGACTTGTGAACTTTGTTGTTCACAATGAGTTTTAAGGTTTTGGGCTGGAAGGGACTTTTAAAGACCATCTATTCCAACCCGGCTGCTGAGGGCAGGGCCATCTTTCACTAGGTCAGGTTGCTGAAGGTCACCCTTCATCTGGCATATACCAAAGCAAGAATAAAATACCTTCTTCTAGGAGACCCAGTGTTTCTCCCACTGCCAAGCAGCACATTGTAGCTCAATTCAGTTCTTGCCCTCCCTGTTGTCTATGTTACCGGCAGAGCCCTGGTCCCACCAGCATCAGCTCATTGCTTTCCTATGCTCCCTAGCTTCATGGTGGGTCAGTAGACTTCTTCTCTCTCTTGCAGTATTAATGACCCCTTTTTGTAAAATGAGCTTGCTCACTCAGCTGGTGAGAACAAGAGAGGGAAAAGAAAGGGGCTTTTCAGGGAGAGCAGTGGGCTGTGAGACTTTGGGAACACGCGCTTCATGCATAGCCGTGCAGCTGAGCTGACAAGCCTGAGGCACAAGGAAACCAGGGTCCTGCAGGACCAGGTCTCAAACCAAATGCTCCAGCCTCCCCTCCGATACAGCAGCATCTTCTGAAGCAAGGGGGTAGGATTGTACCTCAAGAGAGCTCAAATAGATTTCCAAGTACCTGCAGCCCCCTCATTGCATGGGCCCATGCACAGCAGAGTGGAAATAGTGAAGGTGTGAAATCTGGAGATGGTGCCGTGGAAATGTCACTTCCCCCAGCTGGGCCCTCCTGCAGCTTCCCTCCTCCCCAGTGTTTCTTTGCCAGTGCAACTTAAACCAGCAGTAAGACTTCTGTATCTAACCAATGCAAAGCATTTGTATTTTCTGAACTACTTCTCACATTAAATAATGCCTCATTCAATGTTCTTTTTGGAGTAGATTTTTTTTTTTACTTTTTAAAGCATATAATTTTTATATATATATATATATAATTATTATTTTGTTTTGGAAGGGAGGTATGTGTTCTCTGCATCTCAGAGTTAAGGCTGAGATCCTGGATGCTCATTTTAGACTGCTGGGGAAGGAGTCCATCAGTCCATCAGTGGTTGTGATTCCCCAGCTCCCAAATGCTGTAAGTTAACAGCTCCGAACTGGGATCTACCCGATTTGACATTGATGAGCAAAATGTTTTCCTGTGGTTTTTTTTTTGAGTTATGTGTTGGAGAAAGCACAAAGTGTTCTTTTTTTCTTTTTCCTGGAATACGAAGTGCTGGATCAGGCTTATGAATACTTGGGGCTGCTCGTGCTTCACTTCAGGCTGAGGAATGACAGGGGATCAAACTAAGCATTGGCCCTTTGGTTATTAATAATTTACTTAGAGATGTTTCCTCCTTCCCAAATTAATGTCAAGAAAATCTTGCTGTTTGTTGCTTGCAACTTGTGCAGAATTTCTACATTCCAGCACATTTTCTACTGAATGCTGACAGAAGAAAACAAAAATTATTATGTACATCAATAATAGAATACACACACAAAGATAACCTTTAGATGTGCAAACTTGATGCATATTCCCCTACATCACTGTTAGCTTTTGTCTGTGAATGGATTAAAACCAAGAAAAATATTGTGAACTAAATTTATATGTAAATCTTTTTGTCTAGAAAAGAAAAATAACTTCTATCAGTAAGTCAATCATGATTTGTAAGCAGTCTTTGTTTTCTATCATCAAAAATAGTATTTCTATGTGAAGAAATGCATTTCTAACATTAAATAGTTGATACCATTAAAATTCTTTAGAGCTTAGCAAAACTCTCTTTCTTCCTAAAGCAATAAATTATTTGTTTTTCTAATAGAAGGTAAAGTTTGATTTCATTTTGCTGTGCCCACACAGCATCATCTCCTTGATTTTATGTTTATTTAGAAGGAAAAATGAGAATTTTTCTTTTGTTTCTTCTGGAAAAAAAATATGTATTAGGGGAAAAGTGAAAAATCAACAACACTTATATCAAGGTTGGCAGGAGTCCCAACAGGGAGAAAAATGTCTCTACTTGTCATTTTTTCATTTTTTCTGCATTTTTAGTCCTGTTTAGAAGCAGTGCTATATGTGATCTGTGCATACGACACACTTGTTGAACTGTGAAAACCAGTGAAAATCAGAAAGGTCAGTGGTGGGCTGCCTCCTGTGTCAGCCAGCTTGGCTGGTGTCTGCCATGTGATTTAATGATCTGCTCCCCCAAGCACCAGATTTCCTCAGGGGCATTCAACCATTTGGAGCTTTCTACAAGAGCTTCTTACTGAGAAAATGTCACATGCAGTGGGGTGGCTGCAAACCTTGCTCAGGGTAACTTGTCAAAACCAAAGTTGGGAACCCAAGAGCCAGATGTGTGGTTGGAGGAACTTATTTTACAAGCTTAGTTACACAATTCAGATGTACAAAATCCATCCACAAGTTATTCATCTTCTAGAACTTTACAAATTATTTGCCTACAGGCACAGGTTAAATCAGTGAGGGCTGTATGAAATAGCCTCAGTTAGTAGGTCGGGTACACCACGAGGGCAATCCTCTGGACTTGGGCTGACGTGATGGCAGGGGGGAAGTTTGCCTTGTAAAGCTATAGGAGGCTTAAGACCTTGCTACCTGGTCTAGTTATAGACATGGAATATTTAGTAAATGGCACAACCTAACCCTTGAAAAAATTGTATTGGTGTTGCTCAGGAAATAAAAAGGGCAAGAGCCTGGTTTCAGTGAAATCAGTTCAGTGGCACAGAGGGATCTGGTCTGTTCTCGTCCCAGTGTAGTCACTACCAACGACGCAGAGCAAAGGAGCGCAGGATGTCAGTGGAGGAAGAAGTTCTTCAGACATTTTCTTTGCAGTTATGCTGTATGAAAATACTTTGAGCCATCACTTCCAGAATGACAGATTAATCTAATTTTGGGTGAAAAGCAGAACTGACACTGATGGATGAACAGGCTACAGGAGGGGCTGAGAGCAGGGCGCTAATCCTATTGCTGCATCCCAGCTGAGAGAGGATCTCATCCTCCAGCACTGATGACTCAGCAGAGGGCAGATATTTAAGGAAAGGTCCTGCTCTGTTTATTTAAAACACTGGCTCTGGGAATTTAGTTTGCATGAGAGATGCAGGACTGAGCCCTCTGTTATGGCTGCAAGGTGTTAGGAGCTCCCCTGCTCCCTTCCCTGCCCCCAGGAAAAACACCACAGCAAAGAGGGATCCCCAAGAGAAGAGCTGCATTTCTCATTTGAAGAACAGTCATTAAAATATTTCATTTTTCAATTTCCTTTGTAACAATACATGATCAGATGTGTTTGATGCCTAATTTAACATGATTTGCAGATGTCATTATGTTTATGAAATGTCTTTGTTGTTCAGTGAGGCGGATGCAACCACAAAATCTTGCTCTTTGGCTTAATTTTCAACTACTTGTCACATTTGTTTTTCTAAATCCAGGCCATTCTGCTAAACATATTTCATAGTTTTTCAATGCCTGTTTCCCTTGCTCAAGAGGCTAGCTATTTTCTTTTGCTCACTGGGAGCCCTGCAGAGGAAAAGTCTCTGAAAACTGCCAAGGTCAAGAGGAATTTCAGATTAAAGCTTATGTTGTGCTGTTATTTGAGTAAACAAAGGTAAATTGCAGCAGGAGGAATGAATTTAGACCACATGCAATGTGTATTTACTACAGTGAGACAGAGCTGAAATGGAAATCTTCTGCTCCCATTGTCAGGAGTGACTGAGAAGGATCGATGCAAGAGGATATGGAGGAAGATTTACCCGAGGGTGCTGGGATGAGTAAAGAAACAGCAGAGAAAGCAGGAAAAGCAGCAGTAGCAATGACTGCTGCAGCATACAGAGCATCCACACAACCTGCCAGAGCAGGTATTCATGCTGGGGCCTGGGGTTATGCCTGCACCAGTAAATTAGAACAGACCAAGTCCTGCTCTCTACTGCTGAAGGCATGTGGCCCACCATGGCATGCATCTGTCCTCATCTCCACAGCCCTGCATCCCTCCAATCCCCTCCACCCAAAATAACCTCTTCCTTAACACCTAGCAGCTCTGGATCATGTTATCTCCCAAACCATGTCCCAGACAGTACTATCCACAATGAGTCAAACCTGGGCCAGAGAATGTACCAAACATATGTTAACAGCCTGGACAACCAGGGACAGTGTTTCAGCCCTTGATCATGTACAGTTTATTCATACAGTTGTAGCCAGGGAGCCCAAACTGGCTGTGGAAATTGTGTTTGCCTTTCTCTGATGGATGAATTGGATGATGTGGTTTTATATTTCAGCTTCATTGAAATTGGAAGGAAGGTTGGTTCATTAACTGTTTAAAATACAGCAATCTAATTAAAAACCAGTTCTCCAGGCCCTTTTAAAGGCCAGTGGCTGAAAACAGGTACATCCAGATGGTAGTTCACCCCCAGATGTGCATCTGATGAAGGACGAGCTGACTCTGCACTCTGTTCTCTGTTGACAAGTCCTGACTAGATCTCCCTTGATACAGGAGCTTAGGTACCTCACATGCATAGATATTTACATATAGGTGTTGTCTTCTGAATCTGAATCCCATCCAAACTGTGCTAGTGACTCTGTTGCCATTGCCCGTGCTGCTGCAGAACAGACACACTGGGAATGCAAGGCAAAACCCAAGGAATATATGCCTACATGGCAGCTATCTGGTAACAGGATTGCAACTTGTAAAACAGATAAACGAGAATAGCTGTGGCCTGTCCTCTATCTTGTGAGACTTACAGCAGTGGCAGGTGCAATGGTGTAGGTGTAATTCACCAGTATTATCCAGCATCCAGGTGCATTTATTTATAGATACATTGAGCCTGTGCTACTGCTCCTCCAGTGCTGTGCCTGCACTGATGCTAGCTCTGGGCCTTCTGTGTGGAGTTTGCTTGCATCTCAGAATTGCAGTGGAAATGAAGTCCCCAGACTGGGCTGAAGAACTGGGCTCCAACCATAAGGCAGATTGTGTGAACACGTAGCTTGGTATGTCTGCTCAGGTCCAAGAGGGAGGGAAGCAGAGCTGTCTCTGCTAGACATGTGAAGCATTGGCCAAGAGAGACACAGCTGTAACCAGCTCACTGCTGTGACGTCCTTGAAACCAGCATATGGGCTTCATACCTATATCATGCTGGGTACTGCTGGCTGAGCCTTGCCTGAACTTACAGGGGATGTGCCTTAGTCACTGCCAGGAAAATACAGGATTGTCTTCTGAAGTTTATACAAATGTGATTGAACTGTGAGAAATTAATTGGAAAAAAGAACAGTTTCTTGAACAGAGCAGCCCTGCTGCTCAGCTTCCAATGTAAAAGTAAAAGTAAAGCGCAAAATGGAGTAGGAGAGATACACATGGAGACACCAATAGAGATATTTTAAAACAACCATATGGAATGAATGGAGAATGAAACTGCAAAATGTACTGTAAACAGAACGAATTTGCTTGAAGCTGAACAAAACCAGGGAAGTTAGACTCACTGTCTTTCTCTTGTGTGAAAGGTTTTGTTGAGCCTTCAGGAGAAAAAGGAACTCAAAAGTGTCATATGTCTTATGAAACATATCTGCTGAGCTTCTAATGGTTGTGCTGCAGGTAGAAGACATTGCTTATCAAAGGCTAAATAATATTCTTGCTTTCATATATAAACAGGAACTGTGAAGTGTGGGAGTGGGATTCCCCAAAGCAGGTTCATGCTGGAAAAATTCCTACTCCTGCACTGCTGGTAGGGCTGGGAGCCTATGACTCATTCTGCATCAATTAGGCTACTGCTCTGCTGATAATCTATACACAGAATCTGGAGGTGCATTAACATCCCTTAGTGCTTAGACAGAAATAATGCAAGACATAGACAAACCAAATAAATTATTGTTTTCTATGCATTGTCTATGCTAGTGATCATAATAAGAATGTTCCTTGGCAAGGTCTGGAAAAAATGAGCTTGTCATATTCCCTTTCACTCTGGAAATGTCCCAGGACTTGGAATGTTCTCAGGTAGTTTACTGCTTACAGAAAACATCACATTGACACCCCTGAAAAATGAAGCCTTTGTTTCCAAAGAGAAAAAGCATGTCCAGTAGAAACAAACTTCTCACAATTTCCCACTAATAGGCTGCCAGATGTTTTCTGGAAAATGGGATTTTCCATGCAAGACTCAGCTCCCCTGCCTCTTGTTAACAGCAGAAGGAAGAGTCTAGTGTCTTCTGCAGACCCTCCTCAATGGAGCAAGGTGGCAGCTGTGCTCCTCACCACAGGGCACCCAGGCATGACAGAGAGGACACAGGTGCACACCAGGGCTCATGCTCTGCACCTGGGTGACGGCCTCCAGCACCTTGCCTCTAGGACTGATGGCACTGGAGCTGTCCCCTCCACCCCAGCCCAGCCTTGTCTCTGTCATCCCCATCTACCCTGGTGGCAGCAAAAACCACAGCTTTCTGTCCAAATCTCTGGGTAAAGCCCTGCTCCATAATTTTCCTCCTCCCTGTACATGTTCACAGCTGTCCAATTTGGTTCCAGCCTGTGACAGACAGTGGTGGATTCAACTCAGTGAATCAACAGCTGATTCACCATTAATGACACACCTTGTCCAGGTTCTCAAGTCACCAGCACCTGAACATGGCTATACATTTTTTGCTATAGAACAACCATGCTAAAAGGTCTTACAAAATTCTGTTCCAGGTACTTGGAGCACCAAATGGTTCTTTTTAGCATTTGCCTGTGATGTTGCACATTCCCATTCATCTGAGAGTAAAAGAGCACCAAAGGGTTTCTCATAAGACCAAGGATAGTACCATGTAATTGGCAGGTTTTTTGTTAGTCAGTTGCCTCAGTGGGTTTAAAAATATTTTAATTGATTCAAATACACACACGACATCTCTGTAATGGCTTTTAATTGTGTAATTAGTGTAAAGACATATAATCATGTAATTAGGCTGTGTAATTACAATGTGTAATAATATTGTAGTGCTGTTACAGAAATCCTGTTTAAACACAGAAGAAAAAAAGCATGTCTGTAGCTGCAAAACCATAACTGTGAGTCCCAGAGTGTCTGTAAATATCTCCTCACATATATTCCTGTTTTTCTTGTGCAATCATGAAAGTTTAAATACAGGAATATATGTTATTTTAAGGCTGAGGGGGTGACACTATATACATTTTAAATTACTCCATTAAATTGTGTGGTGCCAACATGAAATGGTTGTGCTCAGGTGGGGCATGTCTAAAGGCAGAGGTTAAAAAAAGACAATGGAATTTAGCTGAAGATGTGGTTATAAAGCATGCTTAATTGCTGCATGGATGCCCTCAGTGTAAAGAATAACAATGCTTTGTCACGTGGCCTAAATCTCCTTTTCTTGTGGTGAAAATGAATGCTGGCCTGATCCAGCTCTCCTTGAAGTCAGTGAAAGAGCTCCCAGTGGATTTGGCAAGATAGGCTCACAATCCTGGTGAGGAGGATCCCACTCCATGAAAGGTTTAAGGCTCCTCATACCTGTGGGAAATTGGGCCCTTATTCTGCTCCCCACTGCCCCTGAGTTGATACAGTCAGATTTAGTTTCAGGGGCATAAGGCACTTGGATTCATCCAGTTTTCTGAAGCAGGGCAATGTGTCTTCAAAAGAAAGAGTTTGTTGCTGTTAAGTTTCATCAGCTCCCAAGTGGATCAATCTGTTCTATCACATTGAAAAGTGTTTTACACTTCACAAAATTAAAATAAAATGGGACTAATAGTAATTACTGACTTGCTTTGAGGAGTTCAGGTGAATGTCTCCAATTTTCATCTACATTTTAGTCATTTTAAGAGAAGGATGGTAAATCCCCAAACCAGGCAGATGTTGCAGGTTTGCATATGAGACATCCTTCACCCCTAGCTGTGCAAACAATACTGTATCTGTCACTGGTTTTGTACAGAATTAATGAACAGTTTGCAAAATGCATCACATCCTCAATAGATGATGGACATATTAATAATGCCTTATTAAGATTTTGCAGAAGCACAACCCAGTTTCATTCACCCACTGGCACTGCAGTTAACTGGAGTGTTTAATGTAAACAAGTGCCAATGCTGCAAGGCTTCTGTGCAGTTACCTGAGTGGAACCCCCCCCAGCAGTTCCTCAGATGAACTCGCACAGCTGGGTAATTCCTCCTTTGCAATATGCACAGAGCACTTCAGGATGCAACTGTTTTTCCAAAGGGCCTGAGATACTTCTAAGGTCAGCAAGCAGCCATGCCAATCTAACAGCTTCTTGCCACCAAGGGAAGATTTGGCTCTCCCTCCCTTCTCTCCCTCCTGAACCCCACAGACTGTGTATCACCTACAACAGTCCACACACTGCTGGACCTTGTGGTGTGTTTCTGTGAGCTGATCTAATACTAACACAACGTGAATGTATTCACCTTTTTGCTCTGAGCTCCAGTGTGCAACCCAGCAGCCACAAGGCAGCAGGATGGAGCCTGCACCTGGGGGCAGAGGCTTGAGGTGGGGAAGGCAAGTGGATCTCCCTCATTTGGTGGTGATGAGCTGTTGGATCAGTTCCCATAAAACGCAGATAATCATTAAGAGCATCCAGGACAGCAGCCAAAGCACCCTTCTGTGCCACACACATTAATTGCTAGTGGAGACTATATATTCTAATGGAGACTAAAAGTGTGTACACAAAAGAAAAATAGACTTACGGTCTAATATTCTCATTTTAGTTCACTTAATAGAATAAAAATCTTACTTTTGTGCTGCTGCTGTGTTAGGAAAAAGCTGCTTTTCCGCTCTCAAAGTGAAAATAATAGCAGTTCAGATGAAAAGCCACACTGCAATGCACTGAAAATGGCTGGTTTCTAACCAATCAATAATGCTGAAGAAGATGTGGATAGAATGATACACATTATAATGCTCTTTCAGGCCCTTAAAGCTTGAGTTTTCCAGCACTACTGGGATGTTAGACAAGCAGAGAGCCTGCAGTGAAATCCAGGTAATCTCCTTTGGAGGACACTACAGGCAAGAGACCATCTGCTGAGAGAGCAAGAGCCACCAGGGCTGGAGGCACCTCCTGATGGACACGGCAGCATTTTGTTTAGAATGTGCCTTTAAACTGTCAGTTCACCTCCTTTATCATGACAGCTCATACTCTTGCAAAGACCCATCTGCTGAATACAGAGCTGTATTCCCAGCTCCTGGCCAAAGTTGTTTGGGCAATCTCAGGGTGATGGTAGATGTTTGTGCACAGCAGGGCATTGCAACTTCATCCCTAACTGATCTGGGGGTATAAACAGCTGCTCATGGAGAGACCCACACATTTCTTTGCGTGACAACTGACCTCTAGTTGTCTTGGACCAAACACCTGCTGGAAAACTGCATGGAAACCAATCTATATTCAACTGGGAAAGTGGAGAAAACTCAGCAAATATTTTGTTCATTGAATTTAACTCGAGGGCTCCTGTGATGATTCGGTTTGTAATGAGGTTGATTTCTGCATGTTTGCTGTTCACAGTTCAACCTGCTTGTTCTGCTTGTGCTATTCTGAGCAGCTCCATCTTCTGCTCACTACTGTTGTTTCTTCAGGGAGGACAGTTCCCAACTTCACGTGGTGTGGTTTTCTTCTTCCTGATCAAACATCTGACACTTTTGGAGAAATGAGAAAAAACGCCAAAGATTTCTAACTAATGAGCTGAAGCCACACAGAAAAAAACCCTGCACAATGTGCAACTTTTTGGTGGGACTTTCTCTTTCTTGGGATTTGCTGTGAGCTAATTGATTGCTGACATGAATGCTTGTAGCAAACAAGGACTGACATAACAGAGCAACTGTAGGAGTTTTGTTTCTGTGTGTCTTGGTGATTGCATATTACTGCCCATATCCAGCAGCTCAGCCAGAGCAGTTGCTACAGCAGCTGAAGTTTCTTGTGACAGTTGCTCAACGGGCACGGGTCCTGCTG
>NW_009954300.1:966870-972061 GCF_000747805.2 Chaetura pelagica
CTGCTGAACTTGCTGATCAATGAGACAGTTTTTTCTCTGTACAGCACAAATTTGGGGGTTGCTGCTTGCATAAGTGAAACAGCAAAAACCCTGAGCTGAGACGAGTGCAGAGAAGCCTAGTGCAGCATTAATGAGAGCATGGCATGAATGAGAGCAGTGCTCAGCCCCCCTGGATCCCACCTGGCAGCCACCTGACAAGCTGCTCAGCACCCTTGTCCCCCCCAGCACCACTGTCCTCCCGTCACATCCTGCCCTGCTCACTGTTTAGATACAGACACATCTCACCCCCACCCTTGGTAGAGAAACACAGGTGGGTTTGGGGTGCAGCTCCTGCAACGTGGCTTTCATCCCTCTGAGCAGGATGAGACTTGTGCCCTTCCCTCTTGGGTTCTCTGACCAAAACAGCACCTCCTTTCAACTTTCTCATGAGAGCTGTTTCTAGCAAATTGTATTGTACACTAATACGCACTTCTATTGCATCTGCCTCATGAGGAAGTTCAACTATTTCAGAAGCACTAACTGATAAATCCTTACAGAAAATGCTGGAGGCAAAAAAACAGTCCTGGAGCCTCAGGGGAAACTGAGGCATGGAGCAGTTATTTGCTTTGCCCAAAGTAATACAGAATTGGAAATAGCCTTTTGAGTGTGCACTCCGCTGCTCTGGCCTCAAGTTGAGAACTGATTCCAACCTCTTGCTCTGCTTTTTGGGTGGTTTTGAGCAAGAATACAGTAATACAGTGTTTGTTTTGAATCCAGACAACTATGGTTATTCCAGCACTGAATTACTTCTCCCTTTCCTGCACTAACTGTATTTCTTTTGATTGCAGAGGGGTAAACCAGCTCTTGATGAGGCAGAATGGGCAGCAGTGCTGGGAAACACTTGGTGTTTCTTCATCACACAACTCAGAGGACCCTGTGCAGCTGCCTGTGACTGAAGAGGGGGACGAAGCCAAGACAGGGGGTTAATTCTCCACTCAAGCCCATAAATCCTGCATATTAACAAGGTTTCTTAGCTCTGCCAGCACTGCAATAATGCAGCTATGAAGCTGTGAAGACCTAAGCCAGGCTCTGCCCCGTGTCTGTGTGGGCTGCTGTGAATTACAGGGATCTGTGCACCATGTTCTATCAGGTGACATACACAGAGCCAAAGGCAAAAATGCCCAAAATGCTGCTTTCCATCTGGAAACAGCATCTCAGCAACATCTGGAGGAGGGAAACGACACACAGAAGTTGAAATGCAGATACTGAACCAGCAGCTCAAAGCACATTCACTTGGCACAAGGTGCTGTGTGGATATTAGCTGAGTCCTAAACCCGATCTGGCTGTGTCAGCCCAACCCTGTGCTGAGCTGCCGTGTCCCTGGGCTCACTGCTGCTGCTGAACTCTGCTGCCACACCTGCCTCCAGGCCTGCAGCCAGCAGCAGCCCCCAGGACCAGCATCACCAAACCCACTGTTGCCGCAGCACTGCTGCCACCTCCTTCCCTCCCGAGCCCAGGGAGGCACCTTCATGGGAAGATATGCTGCCAAGGGCTGAGCTGAGATGTATCTAACGCTCTCTTAAAACTGCCTCAGCATGCAAAGTAATTGAATTAAGGTTTTTCCACTGGGTACCAACAACTTTTCATTCTGCACATCTTTTGGGGTTTTTTTAGATGCTTTGAACCTGGAGTTACAATCCAGCTCCAGGTTGATCCCTAGGTGTAGTCAGATAGGCAGAGGATAATGAAGTTTCTGTTTCTGGAGAAGAAAACTGTCTTCAGCTTTCTTAGAAAAAAAGTAAGCAAGGCTGGAATCAAGTCTGTAATCTTTGTTCTAAGAACTCCTTGATGTAGTTTGCTGCAGCAGAAATCAGGTGAAAGAGGTTTGTGCTGGATGCCCACTCTGTTGGAGAAACCCACTCGTGCCCCATGCTGTCTGTGGGAGGTACTGGGTGTGGGTTCAGCCTAAAAGGTGCCTGAAGCCTGGACGGAGCTGCTGGACACAACAGGCCCTGGTGCAGTGCCAGGCTGCATCCTGTTTGCACTTGCTTATATCTCACGTTTTTCTCAGCCTTAACAAGAGGAATGCTGCATCTTCAGAATGCTCAATTCCCTAGACCAGCTCTTCTCTATCTTTTTCTCTTTAAAGGAAATTGCTGCAAAGTGGTGATTGACAGTATTTGTGAATATAGCTTTTTGCTTATCTACTAACCACTTATACTATGGGCACTGCTTACCTACTGCTCATTACAAAAAGATAGTATCTGTTTTCTGGAAGCTAAAAGAAGTTCCCCAGGCATGGCCCACAGCCCATTTAGTCTGTCAGCTGCAACAAACATCATGGCTTCAGTCAGAACTGTGGGCTTCATCTCACGAAGCCGGCAGCATAAGCCCTGGTAGCACATTTGGCACTTTGAATTGTGATCTGTAGATGAGAATTGATTATTTTGTATGTGCCGACCTTCTGAAAAGTTTCTTACAGCAGCTGCTGAAATGATAGTATCTCCTAGGAAGATGATCATCAGTGGAGGTAGGTCAGTTCGTTCTACCTTGTTTATCTTCAGCTGAACAAGGGAACAAATTCTCCAAAGCACAACCTGAGATCATATCGGCCAGAACTTAATAGGCAGTGCTGGTTCCCTGGCATGTTTTGTGAGCTGCTCCTGCAGCAAAGCTCTCATTGAAAGGTACTGGCCATGCCTGTTTTGCAAACATTTTTAAGCATAACTGTTAGGTAAATAACCAATTTTTCAGTTCAATGGATGAAGCAAGAAGCGGAAAAAAATAATTTGGGGTTGAACTGAAACAGAATTTTTAGTTTCTTTTGAAAATGAGGTTCCCACTGCTCCTTATTGTGTTGCTTACTTTAAAGTTAAACTGAAATATTTCATTAAATATTTTGTGAGTTATTTAGGTATTTGCATAACCTGATTTATTTTTTTTTTAAAACTGGTTTTAAGAAGTTTTCTAAAAGCTGGTTAGAGGAATTGGTGAAGCTTGGCTTCCAGTTTGCAGCACGTGTTCTCCTCCTACACGGCCAGAGAACAGTGACACAGCTTCTCTGCCATGGCCCCACCACTCCTCCATGGAAATACCCTGTTTCCTCTTATACCCATGCACCTTCCATCTATGACACCCATACTTCTGATGTCCTCAGATCATTCACTAGTACTTCCAGCTCCCTTCACATCCCACTTCTTTCCAAACTCCTATACTTCCCAAATGCCCCTCACAGCCTCTCTACTACAGGACCTTTGGCCTCTTTCCACTGTCCCTACATTTTCATATTAAAAAAGATAAATTTATATAAACACACATGCACACGCTTATAGATACAGAAATACTTGCTATGTTTCCCCTGAGGTTTACCTAACTTTCTTTAGCATGACAGATGATCAAGAAGCAGCAGGCAGTGCAGCATATCTGAAATGGGATTTGTGCAGACTTGGTCAGCCAAGTGCTGTTAAGTGCTGATCTCCTGGCTTTCCCTTAGAGCACTAGCTAGTGCTCTCTCTCTTTTTTTTATCCAGTCTTTGGTGTTCAGAACAAGTCTGGGAGTTTGATATTTTTCAGATGTTAACCTTTCATTAAATTTTGTTGAAATGGGACAATGAGCTTAAAAGTTATTAGGGAGGGGGACTGATAAACAGGTGAGTTGATAAGCATTGTAATTTCACAAGGAAAGTATTTTAATGGAAAAATAAGAAATGTTTGCTTTCAGATACAAAGATGAAATGTATTAGCATTAAAAAAAAATCCAGCTACAGCAAAGCAATAAATTCAGCAGCCATCCATTAAAAGGTTTTGTTTCTTGATATACTATTGCTCACTGAAATTGCAGTTTCTCAAAAAACCCTCTATAACTGGGTTTGTGTCGGTTTGAGATCCAGCTGGTGTGCATTGTGCCACAAGGAATCATGCAACATTGTTGGATTGTCATTGAAAAAGTTGATCCATTTCTCACAGGACAGAGCAATATAGCAATTAGAAATGTTATCCTTGCTACCAGCTCTTAAATGATGTGAATTTAACTCCAGAACTTGGACATGCTGCAAATCTAAATAGGGAACTACAGTTCCTTTACTTGTGTTATCCCAATGTGTAGGGCATGATGCAAGAATATGCCCTGCCACTGTAGTGCCAAGGCTGGTTTGCCTGTCATTGTCTTCTTAAAAGCAACAATACTAATGCAGTCCTGGGAGGATGGGAGGGTCAGCCATTCATTGCTATAAGGTACAAATTCTTTCTTTAAGTGAGAATGCACGTTAAAAATTGGATTATCCAAATGGGAGTGGAGCACAGAAGGAAGAATAATTTTATCTTAAATACCTTGTTCTGTTCATTGGGAATTGGGAGCTAGTCTGTCACTAGAAAATTTCAGACAAAACAAAATTATAATCACTGGAGACTAAATTTCTTGGAAACTTAGAGAAGGAAGAGTCAAATACTAGGTTAATTCACTTTACTAGTTCAATGGGATTCAAATGCTAATGTGGAGTGGGAATGAAAAGAAACTGCTGTACTTTCCAAGGCAAACACCAGCCATTGAAAGCTGACTTCTGGCTCTACCACATAGCCCTGCCAAAATAAGTCAGCTGTCTCCTAACATGTCACACTGCACCCATCTCCATCACATGCCCAATCCACAAGGACAGTCCTGTCAGAAATAAGCAGTTACTGTTCTTCAGAAGAGACCTCACTTTTTGGGTGCATGCTGTTCGATACTGACAATCCATTTTCATAGACTTGAGAGGCATGTCCAGGTAAATTCCAGTTCTGGACACAGATATTAGATAGTTAGAATTAGGAGTCCAATGATGAAGGTAGGTTATGCTCTCTATTCGTTTCTAAGTCTTCCTAGTTAGCATGTTTGTTAGTACAGGGTTAAGATACATGGTGGTTTTTTTTGTTGTTATTGGCATCTGTCTACTATCAGCTGAGCAGAAACCAACCTCTTTTTATATACTTAATCCATTTGTCATTATCCAGATTCAATTTTCCATCAATTTTCATCAAATATGTGCTATACTTCAGTAAATTATATAGAAATGAGAAGTACCAAGTACCTTAAACTGTCAAAGCTAGTCAGCTCAAAAATTCCACTCTTAGAAAAAATGCACAAAGCATTAACTAGACTGGACAAATGATGAATTGCTGCATTTTTTTCCTGTTAAAAATGGCATTGGTCAAAGCAGTGGACTTGAATCTGAGC
>NW_009954301.1:0-2894 GCF_000747805.2 Chaetura pelagica
CCAAGGACGGATGAGAGGACATGGGATGCACTCCAGCAAAAATAACTGCTTTAACAATATACACATAATTGCATAGCTGCTGTGACAAGATCATGCTAGAGGAGCTGTTCACACAGTTTTAAGTCTCTGTAACTCATTCCTTTAGTGAACAACAGCCCAAGTTTGAATCTACAAGTACACACACAACAAGGATAAAGCCTCCACTGCAACCAGCCACAGAGATGGACTGCCAGCTTCTTTGCAGCTCAGCTTCAGGAGGTAAAATAATTGCTTATAGCAGTTGCTAAAGATGCACGATAAAATTTTAATGGCATAAACCACTTGAAGTTACTGCACAGAGGTACAACTAGGCAACTATCTGCAAGTGAAATTTTTTACAAGTAATAATCAGCAAGTATAACAGGCTTACTGGAGCAGAAAACCAGTAATAAAAGCTTTTATCTTTCTTCTTAGCTGTAATGGGAAAGCAAGAATAGTAAGAGCCTGTATCTCTCTGCTATGCATAGTCTGCTTTAAAAATATATTCTGCATAGATCAAGTCAAACATTTAAACATTATACAAACTGTGATAACAAGTAATCTTGCCATCACCAGGACTTCATTGTGCTTCTAATGTATCAAAGACCACAGAAGGTCTGAAGGTGGCCAGAAGAAAAGCTTACCCAAACAAGCTCTCTCATTCCAGCACCACTTCTAAACCATGCTAGGGAATTGTTTCTTGGTCACCGAACCCCTTGCCTTCCCATGTGAACAATTTACAGGTATATAAGACCTTTCAGAACATCAGAAGGTGGTCTCCCATAACACTTCATTTCAAAACATCAGTGAAGTTGATCTGGGAAGGTTAACTGACCTTATATTACACAAAGGGAGAGAATGGAGATCTCTACACATGAAAATGCTTCAACAATCCAAAAAGAAAAGAAGGATAGAGTAAATAATCATACTGAAAAACATTACTTCAAAGATTATAGAATAATAAAGTAGTTTGGCTTGGACCTTAAAGACCTTAAAGATTGTTTAGTTCCAACTCCCCTGCATGGGCAGGGACACTTCCCACTAGATCAGGTTGCTCAGAGCCCCATCCAACCTGCTCTTGAACATTTCCAGGGATGGGGCTTCCACAGTTTCCCTAGGCAACCTGTGCCAGTGCCTCACCACCCTCAAAGTAAAGTATTTCTTCCTTATGTCTAACCTAAATTCACCCTCTTCCAGTTTAACACCATTACCCCTTGTCCTATCACTCCCTACTCTCGTAAAAAGTCCCTCCTCAGATTTCCCAGAAACTAGTGCTGCATTCCTGTGATATTACAATGTGTGCAAACTGAAACCAAAACAAACACCTGCTGCACTCCTTTCCTAGGATGACTGCTTTCAGTGTTGGCAATAAATAGAAGAGGATACTTTGAGAAAAGCAGCTGTATGGAACACTGTGGTTTCCCCTCAGTTCAAGGACAGGGAACTGCTTGAAAGAGTCCAGCACAGAGCCACAAAAATAATCAAGTGGAACATCTCCCTGATAAGGAAAGGCTGAGGCAGCTGGGTCTCTGGAGCTTGAAGAAGAGGAGACCGAGGGGTGACCTCATCCATGTTTACAAATACATTGAGGGCGAGTGTCAGGAGGACAGAGCCAGGCTTTTTTCAGTGATGTCCAGTGATAGGACAAGGGGCAATGGTGCAAACTGGAACATAGGAGGTTCCACCTAAACATCAGAAAAAACTTCTTTACTGCGAGTGACAGAGCCCTGGGACAGGCTGCCCAGAGAGGCTGTGGAGTCTCAACAGGTCCACCCCTAACCTATGTGCATGCCTTTCTTCCTCTCCAGGTGCAGGACCCTATACTTGCCCTTGTTGATCCTCATTGGGTTCTTCCCTGCCCAGCTAGCTCTCCAGCCTGTCCAGGTCATGCTGGATGGCAGCAAAGCCCACTGGAGTATCAGCCACCCCCTCCCAGTTTAGTATCATCAGCGAACTTACTGAGGATACACTGTCCTTGCATCTAGGTCACTGATAATTATGTTGAACAAGACCAGACCCAGCACTCTGGGGAACACCACTGCCTACAGGCCTCCAACACAACCTTGTACCATTGAAAAGACCATCAAAAAGGAGACCCTTCCGCCTAAAAATGTCTCTCTGCATCCTACCATGTGGACATTCATAATCCTTATTACATCTTCTCTGGAATTTCTAATAATAATTCTACTCATTGTCTAGACTTAAAAGTCAGGTTCATCCTTAAGAAAATAACTAAAATTGACCATTAGATCTCTTCTTTGCAAAAGTGAAGATTACAGGTTCCATTTACACAACCAATTATTTAAAAAAACTTTAAGATTGAAAAGGGATCTACAGAAACATATTAAAAACAACAACAAAATCTAAGTAAAACTAGTATTTGGACTCCCAACATGATACATTCTCCTGAAATACCTGAATACTAAGCCTTAGGACATGAGAAATCACCACTCATTTTATAAGCAAAGCTGTCAGTTTACCATACCAACCGAAAATGAAACAAGTATTACTCGAAAGGGCAACACTCAACTTGAGCCCACGCTGGTTATTCGCTCTGCACTTCTAGTTCTCTACATTCACTACTGCCAGCAGCAAGCACTTTATTCGGGCCCATCCAACCCCTGTGCCTTTTCCCGCTTGCCAACAGTCTCGTTATCCCCTTTCGAATGACCACACCGAGGCAAAGACGAGGAACAGCAGGGGAGGAGGTCAGCTGGGCCCAATCTTTATTCGCCACCTTCCATCACCCGCCCAGCAGCGCTGGGGCCCGGGCACCCACCGAGCGGGCAGGGCCCGGCTCCGGGCACCCCGCCTGCCCCTCCTGGCGGGAGCCAAGCCCCGGGGCCCCGCTGCCCCGCAACAGACCCCCCCCCCCC
>NW_009954301.1:3362-8397 GCF_000747805.2 Chaetura pelagica
GGGCCTTTGCCTCCCCGCCCTCCCAGCCCTTCCCCGGCTCGTCCCGCTCCCCGCACCGCCCCTGTGCCCGCCGGGCTCTCCCGCTCCTCGGGATTCGCACTCCGAGGTGCTCCTGGGTTTCTCATCCCAAGGCAACGCGGTAAAATGACGCTCAAGGCCCAGCTGTGCAGGGAGGAGGGAGAGAAGGATGAGCCACGTCAGGTAATTTTAGGACAAAACCCAGGTGGCAAGGTAAAAAACGCTCACTCCGGATACCTTGGGGATGCAGGTGCAGCTGGGCTCTTCAGAGGCCTCCAAGTGGGTAACTTAGCATTCGGAGGATTTATTTCTGCCTTCTCAAGTGCCGTCTTACATCATTTGTTTGATGTCTGTCTCAAGTAATCCTTTGTTTACTCTCTTTTGTGTAGTATCAGTTTTTTGGCAGGTGCAGATTCTTCAGTATCTAAGTCTGCAGTTCACTGCGTCTTGGCCTTTGTTTGACTGTTACACCTCTTGGAGGTCCATTAAGAAGGCGTAAAAAAAGTCTTTGTCTTTTGTATCAAAATCCTTCCACGATAGCAACAAAGTTCTTACTGGAATTTTAGAAACAGGTTTCAGTAAAGTAGGCCCAAAGTTGTAGAGCCTGGGAAGCCAGAAATATATCTGATTTTATGTCTGCAAAATACCATTCACATGAGTGAATTCACTGCTGTATTTCTGACTTTATGTGCTTCTTAACTAAGCAATATTGCATTTCAACTTAAACAAGGGCTTTTCATGTGGAGAACAATAGGTACTCACAAGACCTGAGCCCTACTTTATGGTCATTGTGAGGTCTGCCAGCTGGTGACACTTGAATTATTACCTGCAAATGCATTGTGCTTTATGGGCTATTGAATTGACTCTGTTGTTTCTTTTTAACTACTAAACCGTCATATGTAAACCATGAATTTTACAGTTACTTGACATGTACTTCAGAAAATAAATGGTGTAGTAATTAGAATGACCTTGTCTTTTCTTTGACAAGAGAAAACTCACTGTGTTCCAAAAAAATACAACAAATTCACCCTCTGTTGAAGTTGTAAGATGAACCTGACAGACATCCTGGACTCACTGTTGATCTCTGCTGTGATGATGGTATCAAGCATTCAGATCTAAGCTGCTGTCTGCAGATGCCACTGTTACCAACACCATGAGAGGAATTCTAAATCAATGCTATTGTGCCAGGATAATACAGCTTCCTCAGAAAACATAAAAAATCTCTCTTGCTCATGATTACAAAGCAATCATATTGTGCATGACCACAACTGCAGTGCCAGCAAAAGGCTGTGTTGGAGCTGCTGTCATTCAAATGAGCAGTCATCTCTTCTACAGTCTTTTAAGCATCATCTTCTTTCCAGTCATCTTGTTCCCATGGCCTTGAACACCTTATTTAAAAGTCACACAGATCCTGGAAGTGAGTTCTTGAAACTTAATACACAGTGTATCAGAAGAAAATACTGCTGAAGAAAATATGCATAAGAAATTATGTGGCCAGTGCTGCAGAGAAAATCATAATTCAGTTTTTTTTCTTGGAGACCTGAGCCTTTTTTTTAAGGTGGTGCAGGCTACATAAGGGGGATATATCACCTCTATTGTCACTGGTTTTTCTGCACTGCTCTCTGACCTCGATCTGTTTGTATTATCTTCTGCCAGATAGGAATGTACGTAGGATTAACACCCAGTTGCTCTTCTTTAACACAGTGATTTTCAGAGCAATCTTGTATTTTGCCCAGGTTTTTCAGGTTAATTAAGCAGCGTGATACTGCTTCTGTGCTGATGAATATCAGTGTAGTTAGAGTAGAAAATATTTTTCTTCTTATTCTCTGTTTATGATAATCTGTAATTTCTTAAATGTATTTAAAAGTGCAACAGCATTATTTGCTTCGTGGGTATGGTTAAAGACCATAGAATTATCACACACATTCTTGTAATTTAAGAAAATTCTGGGGTGGTATTGGACAAGTTTTCTTTCAGTTGTTGAGCCTAAGTTTAAACAGTTCTCAATTCTTTAGTAATCCCCACTGCTACAATTCTTTAAATGCTAGTAGAGTTGATCACCATGAATAAGTGACCTTGTGTGAGTTGAGTAAGTGATGCATTTTTATTTTGCCCTTTTTTTTTCCCCCTCAGAAAACGATGACCTTTTATTTGCTTTTTAAAATAAATGCATCAGAGTCCAACAATATCCAACAAGGAACTTGAATTTAGAAAACATTAACAATATTTTAAAAGATTTACAAGTATTGATTGAGATAATTATTTTAAGGGTCTTCTCTAGCTATGGTGTTTCTGTACCTTGGTCATGTCCATGCTTGCATAATTTCAAGATTATTGCAGTATGTGTCATGTTTCCTGCATTTGCGTTGACAGATTTGGCAGCTCTGTATCAAAGGAGAATGAAAAAAGAAATTGAAGCATAATTTCCTTCTGAATATGAAACAAAGAAGCAACATTTCTTTTGTGAAGATCATCATATGCAACTGAAGAGAAGAGAAAGAAGAGGGGAGGAGGAGGGAAATGGGAAGAGGAAGGGAAGGAGAAGAGAGAGAAAGAAGAGTGCTTCAGTTGGAAGGGTACAATCATCTACTCCAACTGCCTGACAGATTGAAGGCTGACCAAATGTTAAAGCATGTTATTAAATGCCTTTTAAATACTGACCAGCTTGGAGCATCGATCACCTCTGTAGGATGTCTGTTTCAGTGTCTGACCACCCTCTTGGTAGAGAAATGCCTCCTAATGTCCAGTTTAAACCTCCCCTGGCACAGCTTTGAACAACTCCCAGGTGTCCTATGAGTGGATCCCAAGGAGAAGAGCTCGGCACCTCCCTCTCCACTTCCTCTCCTTAGGAAGCTGCAGAGAGCAATGAGGTTGCCCCTCATCCTTCCTTTTTGCAAACAAGACAAACGCAAAGCCCTCAGCCACTTCTCAAAGGACATTCCTTCCAGCCCTTTCACTAGCTTTGTTGCTCTACTCTGGATGCATTTAAGGACCTTCACATCCTTCTTAAAGTATGGAGCCCAGAACTGCAGACAGCACTCAAGGTGTGAGGCTGCACCAATGCTAAAAACAGCAGCATAATCACCTCTTCTGACCAGCTGGTCATGCTGTATTTGATGCACCCCAGGATGTGGTTTGCCCCCTTTGCTGCCAGGGCACACTGCTGATTCCTGTTGACCCTGCTGTCAACGAACACACCCAGATCCCTTTCTGCAGGGCTGCTGTCCAGCCACTCCTCTCCCAGTTTATACTTACATGAACAGGTAAAGTAAAACTTCTATGAAAATGACAACTGATGTTTGAAACAGCCACATTGTTGTCAGGTTTTACTCTTGATGAGGGCACTGGTGAGGCTGCACCTCAAGTACTCTGTTCAGTTCTGGGCCCCTCACTATAAGAAGGACATTTGGGTGCTGAAGCATGTCCAGAGGAGAGCAACCAAGCTGGTGAAGGGTCTACAAGGAGCAGCTGAGGGAACTAGGAATGTTTAGTCTGAAGAAGAGGCTGAGGGGAGACCTCCTTTCCCTCTACAACTGACCCTCCTGAAAGGAGGTTGTAGGTAGGTGGGTGTTTGCCTCTTCTCCCAAGACAGAACCAGAGGAATTGGCCTGAAGTTGCAGCAGGGGAGGTTTAGACCAGACATTGGGAAAAATTTCTGTACTGAAAGAGTAGTCAGGCACTGGAACAGGTGCTTAGGGAGGTGGTGGAGTCACCATCCCTGGAGGTATTAAGAAAGAGTAATGCTCAAGTAGCTGAGATCGTAAGTTGTGTGTTTGTGGATTTTTTGGGGTGTTTGTTTGGGGTTTTGTTGGTTGGTTGGTTGTTTTTTTATGGTTGGACTTGGTGATCTCAGAGGTCCTTTCCAATCAAGACTATTCTGTGATATTCACAGGTTTGAGAACCTTTAACTTACCTAAGTGTTGTTATGACAGCATCTTGCCAGAGAGAGATGATCTATTGGATAATGTTTTGGGTAAATGGTCATGAAGTACAGAACTATTAAAAACAGTTAATCCCAGGGAGAAGGCTAGAACTGAATCATGTGTTTAATAATTTCTTAATTTATTAAAAAAAACCCTATTTATCATGTGAGAAGTGTGTATGTGTGTTCAGGAATGAGACATCTTCAGAAATGCAAACCAAAAAGAAATTATGTTTGTGTGAAGTACATGTATGGTGTCCTATTTGTTTCTTTCTCATTCTTCTGTTAGTGGTTTTGACAGACTGTACATTCAAATAATTATGTTATATACATAATTTCAGTGTAAAATTTTGAATCAACATGGTCAACAGGCTGCCCTTCATGCCCATTTAGGCTGATAGTGATTGTTAATACACATTTCTGTATACCTTGCTGGCATGTACAAAACCTGGTAGAACTGATTCTCCATCTCAAGCATGTTACTGTAATTATTCATACTATTTATATTTCCTTTAATAAGTTTGTGAAAGAAGAGAAGTGGAAGAAAGTATCAATATGTTATCTCTGAGTACTGGGTAATGCTGAAGAAAGGGAAATGGAAGTGATTGATTCACATGGGTTTTGGAAAATAAAAATACTGGAAAAGTGTCATTACAGCCCCCCTTACTTGTGAATGAAACTTCTTAGTTTCAAGCCAAGGATACTGAGATCTAGTCTTCAATGTCACTTACCTCAGAAGATAAGAACTCTGTGTTTCCAATATGATGCATTACTCAAAAGCAAGGTTGTTGGATTAGTATTTATGTGGTTTGAAAGTGATACTTACTCAGACCAGATGATAACTCGTCTACAGTCACCTCAGAATAACAGCAGAATTTTCACAAGAAGGTAAAAGTTGTTCTTCTGGCCAGACAGAGGCAGAAAAATCCTCTTCTCATTTTAATTGATAAATTATCTTTTGAAGCAAGATCTGAGTGATCAAGTGGCAAGAACAGCAGCATTCTCACTAGATTCTGAAACTGGGACATAGTCAGAATTTGCTCAGTTGCAAATGTCATCTCAACTCCATTTTCTGCTTGCCTCTTTCAAGTCCCA
>NW_009954301.1:8457-29095 GCF_000747805.2 Chaetura pelagica
GTGCTAGGTTGTTGTCAGTTATGCTGCTAGATGTTTGCCATTCTGGCTTTTATTACTGAGCACAGTGTCATAAGAAAGAAGTTGGATTTTGATCATGGGTTTTTTTTCAGAAATGAATATGTGAAAGGGGTTGGTAGCAGTGAGAAACCAGCAAGGGTCTGCTGTAGGTTAACGGTTCATTACTTACACAAACTGCTGACATGTCTTTGTATATCTAGACAAAGACAGAAAAAGAAACTCTCAGGATTTTATACAAGTTTTTTTAAAAAACAAAACAAAACATGATTTTGGGTTATATCCAGATGTTTGTTGCGTATTTTTTATATTAGGAGGTTTCTCAGAGGCCTGTGAAACATCTCAAGAAAGCCAAAATGTTACTAAAAGCTCTGCTGACACAAGAAGGGATAGTACTATAGGGATTCATGTCACATATGCTGCAGGGAAGGAGGAGCCCGTTCCTACCCGCAGCAAAGCAGAAGCACCAGAGACATGGTAGAGTAATTTCTAGCTATGACTTTTTAAGTCCTGCTTAGTCACCAAGTTGAAAAATGACTTCAGGCAAATTATTTCAAAAGCTATTAAAAAAAAAGATAATATTCCAACATATCTAATCAGAGACAAACTTCAACATTTGCTTGTTTGGAAAGAGAATTGTCAATGAAAAGGGAAAACCTGTGAAGTTGGGACACACTTAAAATAGTACTGTCTGAGGAAAGTAAAGAATAGAGCTGTCCCAGTACGAGATGAGTAATATCTCATGCTTTGTGAATTGCTGAAGCTGGTGTGCTCACTTCTGATTTAGAACAGTTGGTATAAAGTAATCAATAAATAGAGTCTTGAATACTAAGTCTTTTGTACGGACACCACAGTTTTTCACCTATTTATTCAGAGGAATTGTATTAGCCAAGAGACTTTTTAAAGTACTTGTACTGAAAAAAAATGCTGGTATGTTCCTGCCGAGATTATTCCTTTGTACCTCATAAAGGATTCATAAGAATTGTCCAGGTGTCCTTTAACACACATATTAAGTGTGGTTATCCTTTTGATGTGATCGTTGTGTCCCTTCTCCCTTTTGAAGACTATTCAGGGAACCAATTGCTTGTATTGGAAACAATTGTTGGGCGAACTGAACAGAAAGACCCTTTGACAGAGTGGTCTTATTTAAAGTATTAATACTTTTTTTGACAAGAGGGATATGATTTTATCTTTTTTTGTATCGTATGACTCACATTTTTTGTTAGTTTATGTGGTAAAAGGCTTGTCTGCACACACAGAAGGGAGCACAGAGAGACAGTGGCTGGTGGGAGTACCTGGACTATGACTCAGAGGACGCTTTGTCAAGGCTCTTGTCTGGGCATCACAGGAGAGCCTGAGCCATAGGTCAGGGTGACACCCATCAAGATGAATCTCCAGGGCACCTTTCAGACTGAGAGGGTCACTGCATGGAGGAATGGGACATGTTATGGGTTGCAGGGGAAGAGCATTTTGGATTGTGTGAGGCTTATAGTGGGATGTTTAGAGAAGGAGAGAAGACAGGGAGGGAATCTGAGTGATTTGGGGAGGAGCTATCATGGCAAAATAGAAGGATAAGTGAATCAAAGGGCAGAGATTCAGGTAAATGAGGCCTGGTCATGCCCTGTGCATGATCAGTGCAGTCCTATGTTCTTATCAAAGTCCACCCTATCCTGGGTGAGGGGCTCTCTGTGTGGATGGGTGAGGGTCTGAGTGCCACTGGAAGCTGGTATTGCCTGTGGTGCCAGCAGCTGGAGCAGGTGTGTGAATAGGTGTGTGAGCACTAGTGAAGAGCAAGATGAACAAGCCAAGGAGTGGGTGCAGTGGCCAGGGAGCTGAGCGTGCCGCCAAGGGTGAGACCAAGAAGGAGCTGGCCACTGGGGACCAGGGGAGTCCCAGTCATCAGTGTGGGAGTGCATGTGTCTGTGAGTGAGGTACCAGCAGCTGGAGTGGGACTGTCACCTCAGGGGCTCAGATGTCCAGGTGCCAGCAGCTGGGCAAACTGGGATCTAGGGACAGCTACTGGGCAGACTGTCTGAGCCCAGCTGCTGAGGGGACTTCCATTATACATGTTTATATACATTTCACACTAAGAGACCTTCATCCTGCTCAGCCATAGAGGGGAACAGCATGAAGCTATTGGTGCTGCTTCTGTGAGCACTCTGTGTACACCTGTCTATGTTATTTGTGGGCCCAGCCATCTATTTATGTATACACAAGGTGTATATTTGTGTCCTGTATGTCTTTGTGCTACAGTGCTGGGAGTATGTTCTCAGCCTTGCTTCTGGTTGAACCTGGGGGCATGGATCTGCAGCAGCCTCACCCCGTTAACTCTACTGGGTTCTCTGTGCCTCCCCACACTCATTTTTTATTCATAATTTATTCTGTTGTCTGATCAAACGGGTTTTATGTTTTAATCACAGAACAATGAGGGATCACAGATCACACTGGTAACAAAGCTGCTTCAGGGACCACGATGCCAAATTTACATTTTGCACTCTGGCATAGGGGCTCTGAATTATGCATTACTAACATGAAAATTACATGGGTAAAAAGAGTTCAAAGCATGCCCTATAAATTACTCAGAATTCTGTTTACTACTTCCCATGCCTAACGAGCTATGCTTTCAGTCTTATCACCTTCTGCTGTTACCACAGCAAGCTTCACAAATGAAGGGTAGGGCAGGGTAGACCTGCAAAGCTGTCCATTAATTTGTTGCCTTTCACTACTACCATTTCCTTTAAAAAGTGTGGTCTGTCTTGCTGAAAATCTGCAAAAATAGTCTGACCCTGTTAAGTTCTAGCTAGTACCATTCCATAAATGTTTATCAGCCAAAGATCAGCCAGGTGGTATATAAGATACTAGAAAAAGAACACTTGTTTATGCCTCCAGCAGATACACAATCAATGCTCTAATCTCCCTAACACTACACTGCAGCTTCTTTACTTATATTTCTCCATGAATAAAATGCTTCTCATTTTTATAAGAAGGTATGTACCAGTGATGAGTAATGCTTCTGAAGTCATGATTAGGGTTTGATTTTAATCTAAGACATGTTAACATTGTACAGTGTGCTTCCTTACCTAGAAGAACATCCACTTTCCTTTACAAGTGTCTGATCACCAGATGATCTGCAGCTCTTCCATTGTTTCTGGAAGAACAGAACAAAAGCCTGTTGAGTGTCTTGACTCGTATTCTTTTGCATTTTGCAAACAGCTACAGCAGGGTTCAGGAGGGTGAGAAGTCATCACTAATGAACAGCTGAAAAGAGAGGACAGAGAATTCATCAGATACAAGGTATTAGTAAGGAATGATGCACATTGAAATTAGTTACCTGACATTCACATGGAACTTAAGGAATCTTGAGTTATCTTGAAGGAAGAAAGAAGACAAATGCCCACATAATCCTCTTAGAGTCATTCTAATAGCACTGAAGAGGCAGAAGATACCAGAGGGGGCCACTGTTTGCATGGCTGGTATGTAAAATTTGTAGAATGTGTATCTAAAGAGAGGGCTGGATTTGTAAATACTGCAGCTTACTTCTCACAGGGAAAAAAAAATAAAAAAGGTGATAAGCTTCCCAGCTGGAAATTAACTGGAGCAACTATGAGACTATTAACACCAAAATAAAAAAGGAAACTTAGTAAGAATGCAAATGTGTTGTAAACACAGAATGTTGTTATCAAGGCCACAGATGCAGAAAGAATGTATTTTTCAGTTGCTATATAGAGCTTGGAGGCAATAAACAAGAGGAATTGGAAATTCTCATTGATTAGGCGAAATTTTATATCACTGGTATTCCTAAATGCTGAGGAGTTGATTTGCATGATTAGAGCATTAAAATCGGTGGTTATTACCCACGTTAGGAGAATAAAATTGAAGAATCATCAGTCTAGAAGACTGAAAACCAGCCTAAATGAAATGAAAAATCTGTTATTGTCAGTAATGCTGTAATCATTAGAGACATATTAGAAGTCTCATAGGGTCCTTAGAAAAGCATCCTTTAGTTCTTTTAAACATTAGAGATTACTTTTCTAATATGACAGATTCTGCCATCAATTTGCTGTTTCTCTGTTTTGGTTGTCATTATTGCAGATGGAGATTAATTAATTACCTGGGCTGAATCAAGACTAGTCATTATGATTACAGACAGTCTGGCAAACAAATGAATGTTTTCCATTAATCAGAAATAACAGATGAAAATTTACTAGAGGACCAAAAATATTTGATGCCACAGTCAAGATGAGCCTATTCTGCCTTACTGGGAAAGGGAAAGTTAGAAATAAAATACAATATATAACATATAATAGACAGATACCAAAACATGCCTGTTATAATTTTTTTGGGAAAAAGAAGCTGAAGGAAACTATGTTGGGAGAAGTTTTTAGAGATATGAAAAAAATGCTCAAGCAATATGAATATGCCACAATTGGTGATTGTCACTGAATTTTTCTCTCCTGCATTTTGAAAGAAGTGCAGTAAAGGATTTCTTTCACAGGAGGGATATAAAATATTTTCCATTAGCAACGAAGAAGGTTAAAAACACCTATTATGACAAATTAATCTGAATTCACCAGGTTTGAATGGAATTTCAGAAGACATGATTGAAAGAATATCTAACCAGCTGATGTTAATTCTTAACAAATCTTGGCACTGTGGATAAATTCCAGAAGACTAAACAAAGTGGTATCTTGTGACATTGCTAAATAAGAGACTTTATCCTTAAGGGAAAAGTTAATAAAGAGCTGCTTTAATAGTGAATTATTTAAAAATTAAGTAATGTCTGTCACTGTGAATTCATAGAAACTAGGTCATGTCAAATAAACTTCATTTTATTCCATAAGACTGCAGATGTGATTTCTAAAAATAACTGCTGGAATGTATCATACCTTCAATTTTATAAGGCATTTGACTGTCTCACATCATACCTTGATTACAAAATCAGCACTACACAGTATTATTTACTGGACTAATGAACTGGCTAATGAATAACCTATGAATAAGTAGCTATCAACAGAAAATCATTCCCACTGTGAAGGGTTAAGCACTATGGGACCTTTTCATCACTCCTTTGAAACTGAAAATCTGTCAGTGTTAAATAATGACAGCTAAGAATTATACTGTATGATATAAATTTCTAAGATATGTTCCATCAAACAAAAGGTGTTTATATGCAACCAAGCATGAAAGGTATAAATGCATAAGACACTCATAGTTCAAATTACATACAGTTATAGCAATACATACACAAACTTTCTTGTATCTACCCCCTTCTGCAATGTTACGCTCACCCTTCTGCTGTCCCTCTGGATGTTAGAGCAAGTCATCACCTTCACAAGTGCCTCACTAGGAGGAGTGGGATGATGGTGATGTCTCCTGCCTGACTCTAGAATCAGCTTGGTGTCATTTCTTCATGTTTGCTAGAACAGTCTGTGCCTGGTTCTTTCTCCAGTGGTCTGCAGGTCAATGTTACTCAATTATCTTTGGAGGTCCCTTCCAACCCCTAATATTCTGTGATTCTGTGATTCCGGTACATCCAAATTTACAGTGTTTGATGTAATTTATATATCTTCTTTGCTCTGTCACCCATAAAGCTGTTTTTGCCCAGCTCTGAAGGCTGTGTTACTTTGATGACAAGTAATTGATGACCCTTGGGCCTTCTGGTGTCTCCTGTGTCCATACTTTCAAGGCTTCCACTGTCTTCACATGTCTGTGCCCCTCTACACAGCATTTCACACTAGGGTCATAGGCAAGTCATTGCACATAGAATAACTATATGCTCCAACTATTTATTGCTTACAAAATACATATAACAATAAGAGCTCAAAATACATATAACAATCAAAGCTATTTGTACAACTGTGCAAAGTTCAGCAAAAGCTAAACCAAAGTTGGTAGCAGTTACCTGGTAATAAGGTAATTTCTAATACATACTAAAACAATTCTCCAGACAGGCCAAGACTACTCCAGACAAAGACTGACCCATCCTGGTGCCTATGTTATTAATTAAGGCAAAGTCTTTGGTCTGTTACAAGCAGTGGCAGCTCTGTGTCTGCTGGGCTACAAAGCTACAATATTATGCTAGAAATGTCAAGGGAAAATTACTTACAATTCAATATTAGGTTTGATATTCAGTATGATTTCCATATTTCACATTAGGTTCTGTTTGACTGAGTCTAATAATGCTACAGAGTAAATTACAGAGTTTGTATCTTCAATAAGAAGAGCAAATTTAATGGAAAGGTTTTGCTTCTTGATAGATTGGGGTGTTGTTACCTTTTGTTTTGGAATGCTTTCTTCTGCAAAAAGCAAGCAAGCAAACAAATAAAAATGCTAAATGAGTTTTTGAATGCATTGTCTTTTATTGCTGTGGCAACATTAAAAACTCCTAATTAAGTTTAGTTCTGTGAAAACAGAAAAAAGCAATATTGTTACCTAATGATTTGGCTAAAGTCAATATACCAAGATTTTAAATCATCTAAAGAGGAAATGACCATGAAATATCTTCAAGTCAGTTGTCTGTGATTACATGGGTGTTACGGAAACAAAGAAGTTCCAAACATCAACTTTCCTGACACAGAAGCAACATCTCATGAGGATACGTTGTCTGGCTCATGTCTGTGTGCTGTCAAGGTGTTGGGTTTACCATTTCCTCTCTAGTTCTTCATAGTGCAATAGCCTCAACTGTCACAGCTTTTATTTTGCAGTATCTAGATGAGTAATAGTTAAATGCTGCCAGGTTTGGGTGGTCGAAGAAATGTCTGAAAATATTCCTTAATTATGGGTGTCATTCTCCCATCTAATGTCAGTTACATGAACTTGACTTACCTCAAGCATTGCAGTGTGAAGAGGCAGGATGTCAATTATTGCTTTTAAACCGTCTATCTGATACATTCCACTTCTAAAAGCCTATTGAGTACCAGCTTCTTTTGGAAGATCATGGAGAGATGCTGACCTCTGAGTAGTAACAAACCAAGTTTTCAGCAGCAATTCTAGGACTTTACCATTAAGAACTGTATTTAAACATTACCAAACAATATAAAACTGGAAAAAATAATAATAAAAAAATAATGAAAAAGCGAAACAAGATTTTATTAACGTGTATTGAGATAAAAGAAAACAAAAAGATCAACATAGAATTAGCATTCTTTTTCTCTTCATCTGTCTGTTTTGAAAGAAGAACCTTTTTAATTTTTTTATGCATTCAGATTATATGCACTTAAATTTACCACTTGCTTTATTCACCACATGCAGGGTGTCATGCAGGTCAGTACAAGAAAAAGCACGCAAGAATTCCATTTTCATGCTGTTTTTATTGAAGAATAAGCTCATAAAGCTGAGATGGCAGCCCTATAATTCTTTAAATGTCTCTGAATGTTCTGTTTGGACATTTTAACTGTTTTATTTTTCTTAAACCCCTGTCACATGATACCTCAGACGATGTAATTTTGTCTTGTCATTCAGAAATCTTTCCTTTGGTATATGCATAAAATACTCATCCATCATTACTTTTCTTTCTTTCTTTTTCTCTGTTAGTGAACCTCTTGGTTTTTTTTTTCTACAGCTCATATTCTTTTTAACTGCTAATGCTCATCAGAGATGCTCAAGCATATAGTTCTCTTTACCTGTTCCAGTAGTTATGGGGACTAAATGGCTGTATAGATTTTGGTGTTCAGTAGCAGCAGCAGCATCATTAGAATCCTAGATCTTTAGCATGAGACTTTTCTAGTTTGACTGATACAGGTATTCATTATTCTTGCTTTGTTTCTGCCATGGTGTGCCACCTCTTTTTCCTGCACAACAACCAAGCTGTCAGCATCAACAGGTAAACATGATAGAACTCAGTGTAGCAATATGCTTTAAAATGATTGTTGGCATTGAAGTAACCAAACTCTTTACTGTAGACTGGTACTTGTCAGGCAGACGTGGTAGCAGTACTTTCTTTGTCTTCATTTCACATGTTCTTGCTGTTAACTTCACACTGTGATTGGTGAAATCCAGCACAGCTTCACTAATCAACAAGCTCTGACTTATGCTGTCACTGGTGCAGCAGATCAGTTTAATTAATGTAATTAGTTAAAAAAATGACCACCTCGTGCCACTTAGGAGCAGAGGTGCAAATTTAGCACTATCATTTTTTGTCAGCTCGTGTCAGTGACCATTTGACTCAGCTTTTCCCAAATACAAATGGCACTATTTGATTTACTTCATTATAAATGTAACAAGCACTCATGAGGTGATCAGCTAATCAGTGCTGGTATCCATACTTATCAAGTCATAAAACTAATTAATGGATATATTTAGCTTCCTACTGCTGTTGACAAGTTTGACTATTTCTTTTCATTTAGCCAAACACTGAAAAAGAAGACGTTTCTCCAGATCAGAAATAAAAATTAAAATAAATATGTTGCCTTATGTTGAAGAATATGTTTCTAGATAACTAATTTATTGATAGATTCTGTAAAATAAATTCCAATTTCTGTAGTAAAAGGAAATTGTTTTAAATAGTCTTTTTTTTTTTCCTTACAGAAAATAAATAGGGTCATACTGTCATAGCTTGTGTACAATTTCTAGTAAGATGGAGTTATTGTTCACTGCACTGTAGTTTGTCCTTCTGACACTGATTTGCTGAAGCATCTGCTCATTTGCTGTCTCTCAGCCTTAGACTTAGCAATATTGCTGAGAAGACTTTGCAAAGGGCAAAATTCTCCTCTTCCATCTCTTCTCTTGGCAGCCCAACCAGCTCATTTACAGTCATCCTCTTTCAAATTTCCACTGTGTAAACTCATTGCACGCTAGTGTGAATGGATCTTTACTAGCACTTGAAAAAAGTGAGGACACTGAACTCAGTTTTCCTTTCTGATTTAGCACAACTTTCTTGGAGGCACTTTTCGTTTTAGAACAAGAGACACAGTAGTTTTAATTACTTTCTGAATGACTGAACAAACCAAGGGGGAAAAGTAATTCAGTTACCAATGCTTCAGTATATTTCTTGCTTAGAGAGTATAATTTTTTATTGCTGTTTTCACAGAAATAAAAGTCAGCCTGTGAATTGTCTGCACAGTGCTGTGCAATTAGTATTGGCTCTATCTGTACTATCTTCATTAGGCTCACCAGGTACCCCACTGGCTTTTGCTTCGATGAAATCATGTCTTTGTGTCCTGGTTTGAACCAGGATGAAGCCAATTTTCCTTTAATTGATTTTTTTTTTTTTTCTTCAGTAAGCTCTCTTTTATTGAGCAGAAAGTGTTCCAGCTAGGATTGATACCACTGGAATGTTTATGTTACTGCTGGGACTCCAAGGTCACATCTTTACACTACAGGGAGATCTGTGACCCCCCGTAGGAGGCTGAGTTAGACAGACAGTAAAATTGGCCAAAGATATTCCATTCCATTCCATATATCTAGGTAAGCTCAAAGGAAGGTCAGAGGTCACAGAAGACAACTTCCTTCCTGCTTCTTCTGTTCTCTCCCATCCATGGCCAGTGTCCAGGGAGGACTCCATCCATCCATCACCACCAACACCCAGGCTGGAGCTCTCCTGACCCTCATCACTCTGTGCTGTCTCTGGAGCTCCGGGACTTTTCGGGACTGTTCACAGCTCAGAAGATGCTGTGGGAGTTGCAATAAGGGTTTGCACATTCCTGAACACATTTGTATATAATTGTAAATATTTTCTATTATCATTAGTGTTTAATTAAAGCTGTGTAGTTTAGTTTTCAATCCAGAAATTCTCTCTCCTTATTCTCGCTCTCCTTCCCTACTTGGGTGGGAGGGGACGACACTTTGGGCAAACCTGCTTTCCCTGCTCCACTCCTCTTGCCTGCTTTGACCCCTCAGCATCAACTCCGTGCATCCACCTTAAGAGGTGGCCTCATATTGTGGCTTTCAGGTTGTACCCCTGCAAGCTTGGACCTTCTAGCACACTCTTGCAGATAGCAAGGAAGAGTCTCAGTACCTGCTTTAGGTCAGATGCTTTTGTGGCCAGGTTTTGTGTAGGGCTTATATGTTTTTCTGCTATTGAACTGGACAAGAGATTGGTCAGCAGTGAAAGCCCTTGCATAGATTTCATAAGACTACACCTTTTTAACTCCTGAATTGGGATTTCTTTCAAGTGTTAGTACTGCAGCCTTAATGGATTCTGGTTTTAAAGACTATCTGAGCAGATTGTAGTCTTAAAAGCAAACTTCATTGTGGCATTTTAATTTTATTTTTTGGATCACTTGGGTCAGGCTTTATGCATCACCAGCGTTACAAATAAATTCCCAATGGATTTTTATGTACATTCCTCACTCAAAATTTTATTTTTATATCATCAATCTTTTTTAAGCTGTGATATCTGAGTCTTTGCTTTTAGAGAACTTAAAATGCAGAGGATTACAAAAGGTTATAAAAGACCTGGGAGCAACATGGCATTTCTGCCACCATCTTGTGTTACTCATGTCTGAGCTTGAAAACCAACAGCAGTGCAATAAATACTCTGATGTTGCCAGAGGAACTACAGCTCTTTCAAACTGCCTATTGTATCTTTTACATATTAAAAAACTAGTGTAGATATGGACCTTAAACAAAACTCTTAGGAACAACAACAAGCTAGACAGAAACTGGTGTGCTTTGATTCTCTAGACAGCATCCTGCTGATTGTGAAGCAACTTCAAGACAATAAATTAAAATTGACATATTCATTTAGCTAATGTGTATAATAACAGCTTCTGTTAGCTGTTATACAACTTACTGATAAGCTTACTTTAAATTCTTTTCAGTCTGTGTTGAACATGTAATATTCAAATATTTTTTTTTAAATATTACAACATTTGTGTACACCTTCTTTAAATTTTAGAGAGTTCTTTAGTAAGGAAAATGTTATAAATAATTTCCAGCTTCTCTGTAAGAGAGGGTTTTAAGTCAATATGATCACAGCTTTGCAGTTTTAGATTAGGACTGAAGGATAAACCCAAGAATTTGTTTACATAATAATAGTAATTATAATAGTAGCAAAAGTAGCAATAGTAGCAAGAATAGCAATAATAATAGTAATAACAATAATAACAATAATAATAGCCTCCCATTCCTCCTTTACTGTCTACTATTTTTTGCTTCCCTGCCCTGCGTCTTTCACAAGAAATTTGCTCTTCTTCAAATGCAAGGAGAACAAAATCAGATGTCTCAGCCACTTGCTTTGCAACTGAAGTAGTAGTAGGCTCTTTTGGAGAAAGAAGGGGAAAAAGCAGAGAAAAATAACCAGTTATAACTTTTTTTTTTTTTTTTTTTTTTTTTTTCCCCCAGATTGATTGCTATTTTCACTTACAAGACAAACATAACAATCTTAGTGTAAGCTTTGAATCTTCTGGTCAGACTATTTATTATTTTCCTATCATTTTGCCTTTGCTCTCATGATCACAGCTTTCCCAGGTCTTAAGGGATTGAATACATACAGTCAGTACAACTCAAGAAACATTCAAAAAACCCTTTAGAAATAGTTTGATCTTATTTTCTCTCCATAGGAATGTCTCAGTTTCAAGCACAATAAAACAAGGAGACTAGAGGCAAGACTGCAGCCACTCATCCTTGTATGTCACTAGAATGTGAAGATTTTGCTTTTCCAATGGAAAAGAATTGAAGATGTAAGATATAAGACATTAGAAAGAAAGTACTTAAAGATTAAAACTTCTTGCAGATGTAAAACCACTCTGAGTCAGAGGACTATTTACTAAAGAAAGCAAAATTTTTATATTTGGAAAAGTAGTTTGGTCATAGATGGTTTAATGAATGAGTGTAAGTGACAAAGTGATACAGTTTTTGCAATACCTTTTTTTGTGGGCATCATCAACACACACAAGATAACAAGTGCTGAAAATCTTTTCTATATATATATATTTTTTTTTGTGAAGAGTGAACATTAAAATTCAGTATGAAAGAAAGGATTCATTCAGTTGTTTTTTTGGAACATCTGTGTATTCCTGCATCTCTCTGGAGTAGCAATGAACTTGCTCAAAAATCAGAGATACTGAACGAAGCAGAATAACTATGAATGATTGTTTATGACTTGGAGGAGATGAGCTATCAAAGCAATGAGGGCTCCTCCTGTGCAGTCTCTGGCCTGCAGCATTCTTGGTGTCTGTCCAGAATACTGACAGGTGACAGGAGACACCAATTGCATGTTTCTTGAGTAGGTTGCTTACAGAGATTAGATGCTGGCTGTAGTTGATGAAGTTACAGTGTCTGCTAAAGATTTATTTAGTCCTACACAGGCTCATGCATGTTTTAGGATGAGTGATCAATTTTCTGTCAAAGGCTCAGCTCTTCATTTTTATGCTGCCCTGAATAGTCACTAGGGTCCTAAGGGCTAATGTTGGCAATTTCTGCAATTGTCAATTTGAATGAGCTGAATATTTGGAGAGAAGGTACAGTTTCTCATCCCACACTCAGATTGTTTTTATTGGACACTCATAACACCGTACTATTAATTTCAATTTGTTAATCTTGGGATGAGATTGAGCAATGGTATGAATAACATTAAAGAACATTGATAGTATTTCACTGAAATCTTGACCATTTCAGTCTTTCTTCTTCATCTTGATGAAGAATTTATAATAATTATTATCAGGCAGTAATGTATTCTGAGTATATCAAAGTTAACAGGAATAATATTTTAATGAATTTATGCATCCTGAAGATGCAGACTATTTTCCAGTAGTATGAACTCTGGATCAGTTAATTGTTACCAGCCTTCTGAGCAATGCTATATGACAATATATTTCTTGAAAGGGGATTTAGTATTAACTTGAAATTATACAGACTGCTGATAACATATCTAGGATTTTGTGCACAGAGTGGGCTTTTGTAAGCTTTAGGTTTAAAGATACCAAATTGGCTCTATATATGATGAGTGTACAGAAAAACCCAAGTCAGCTTAGCATGAGAATGATCAGGTCTAAAGCAGGATATACATGTGTTCAGGGCACTCTACCTATTCTCTCTTTTCAGAATTTAGCTAGGGTACTGATGATTGCTGCACTGCAGCATGTGCTAAATGTGATTATAAGTTTTGATAGAAGCAGCAGCTGAGGACCATTGTGTGATTGGTACTCAGCTACCTGGGACAATGTGTCCACATAATGCATTTGACATTACAAGCAATCAGCTTGGAGTTAAGAAATGACCTAGGTGTGTTCTTGACTGAAGAGACAGCCAAATCAGTGGTAATGAGGCATTTCATCATTTTATCATTTCATCATATGTATTACCATGTTTTCCTTATCAGAAAGAACGGTCTGAGCACTAGCTCTGTGCTTTATCTAGAACTCACTGAATTTTCCTTTCACTGCTCATAAATTCCACACAATTTTTGTACTTTCTGTTACCTTCATGATAATGGAAAGGAAAGCCTCTCTTTTTCTCAGTATATAACTTTTATGGACTATATATGTCACTATAATTACAGAACTTTTGAGCTGCTGGTTTGGATCTAATGGGTAATGACAGCTGCAGCTCTGACAAAACACTGACACACTAGGTTGAGTCACACTGGTTTAAGGTCTGGCAGAGCTTTTCTGTCTGGATAAAGGATAAATGTTTCTGGATATTCTTGTCTGTCATTGAGACCATGGAGGATGTGTGGTAGGATCAAGAAACTTGGGCTCATAGAGACCCTAAGAATTATTATCTAAAATAATAGAGTTGCCAAATTCCTAAATGCCCTGATTTCCATTGCTGTTGTTCTTAAGTATAAATACATAAAGTAAACAAGTCATTCCTGTTTTTCCTTCCCTCTCAAAAAGTGATGAATATTTGTGAACACTGGACAAATTCAGTGCTTGCTCTAGCAGTGAAACTGGGACTTCTTTCCAGAAAACTGGAAGTATGAAGTTTTGAGATTTTTAAGAAACATACTTAAGACTTTTCATGTCAAAATGGACAATTGAAAAGACAGGGAGAGGGAAAGCACTGGACAGTAAAGGACTGACAGTAAATGACAGTAAAGGACTCACACCCAGAGAGTTGTGGTCAATGGTTCAGTGTCCAAGTGACGAGTGGTGTCCCTCAGGGGTCAGGACTGGGACCAGTGCTGTTTAACATCTTTGTTGAAAATAAGGAGAGTGGGACTGAGTATATCCTCAGCAAGTTTGCTGATAATACCAAGATGTGTGGAGTAGTTGACACCCTAGAGGGAAGGGATGCCATCCAGAGGGACCTTGACAGGCTGGAGAGGTGGGCCAATGCCAACTTCATGAAGTTCAACAAGGCCAAGTGCAAAGTCCTGCACCTGGGTCAGTACAACCCCAGGCATAAATAGAGACCAGGGGGAGAATGGCTGGGGAGCAGTCCTGAGGAGAAGGACTTGGGGGTGGTAGTTGATGAGAAGCTTGACATGAGCCACCAGTGTGTGCTGGAGCCCAGAGAGCCAGTTGTGTCCTGGGCTGCATCAAAAGAAGTGTGGGCAGCAGGACCATGGAGGTGATCCTGCCCCTCTACTCTGCTCTGGTCAGACCCCACCTGGAATACTGTGCACAGTTCTGGAGCACTCAGAACAAGAAAGATATGGACCTGTTGGAGAGGGTCCAGAGAAAGGGCACAAAGATGATCAAAGGCCTGGAGCAGCTCTGCTGTGAAGACAGGCTGAGAGAGTTGGGGCTGTTCAGCCTGGAGAAGAGAAGGCTCTGGGGAGACCTCATAGCTGCCTTCCAGCACCTGAAGGGGCTACAGGAAAGGTGGGGAGGGGCTTTTCAACAGAAAGCCCAGTGATAGGACAAGGAGCAATGGTGTTAAACCAGGAGAGGGGAGATTTAGGTTAGACATCAAGAAGAAATTCTTCACCATGAGGGTAGGAAGGTGCTGGAATGAGTTGCCCAGGGAGGTTGTTGATGTCCCCTCCCTGGAGGTGTTCAAGGCCAGGTTGGATGAGGCTTGTGCAGCCTTGTCTGGTGGGAGGTGTCCCTGCTCATAGCAGGGGGGTTGGAACCTGATGGTCTTTAAGGTCCCTTCCAAACTTAACCATTCTATGATTCTGTGATTCTTTAATTACTGCGAAATAGATGCAGTAGTCAGCTCTTGTACATTTCTGGAAAGGTAATCCTTTCCAATTTAAATATCCTTCTAAGCATATTTCCCTTCTGGGAAAGGGACCCCAGATTACCTCATCTCTTGTTTTCAAAAGTTATATGTAATACTGTCTTACTGCATTCCTCATATGGTGAGTATCAGAGCCTCAACTTCCACTTTCCAGACTCTCAATGTTCATACATATTTGTTTCATATTGATAACTTACAGCAGGACTGGGTGGTTGCTGGGGACAACATGCAGCAAACAGCTTCACCCCATATGATCTAAGGCAGTGCTACTTTATTCCAAATAATTCCATGATTCTAAAATATTCTGTTAGTGTGTGGGTTATCAGCTAGGGGTTATAAATGCCATTTTGTCCCCCTTCCACCTTGACCAACATCAGCTACCTCTACCTAATTTCTATTTACAGTTTTGTCAGAATAATAACTGGGAAGTGCAACAGAAACAGTTTGGGGCATTTGAAAGTGCCTTCTTATTTTCCAAGCACTTGAACCACTTTTGCTGATGTCCTATGCTGAATCTCCAATACCTGCAGGCATCTCTGTTTATTTTGCTCAGTGATGGAAACAACTGTGTTGATTTGTCCTCCTGGTCACTCTGCACTGCAGCACTGTGTGAGCTGACACAAAGTGTAGTGTTAAGATGTCCAGAGCTGACTTAATGGGAAGTTCTGATTGAACTGGAGACTTGAGCTCCAGAACTGTGTGACACATGCCTGCAGCAGCCACACAGCCCAGGGGCAATTCAAATGCAGGCTAAATGTGGAGGCCAGAGATGCTCATAACTCAATATCTCAATCCACAGAAACAATGCAAATGCAAAATTAAGTCTTTGAATAGATGGATCACTGGAGATTTCTCTGAGTTTGTACTGCTCGTGTTCAAGAGCAAATAGTTGGTGTAACAAGTATAAAAGTGACTCCCCACGTTACTTTTGGAATCAGTCGGTGCTGTTTCAGTTCAGATAACATTTACTCATTCAAAATTTATATTGCACCTAACATTTTTATCTGTAACTTTATTTTAGATCAGAGGGTTTTAAGTTTGCATGATTAATGTCTGCTTTTCTTAAGAACCTGCTTCAACAAAAATTATGACTGTAGAGAAACTGACATAATTCCTCTGAAAATGATAAAACTATCTATTCAGCACATGAGACAAATGCACCACCCACCTTTTTTATTTATTGGTGTGCTGTTTAAATCCTGCTCATTTCCATCATGTGATGACTATCTATCTATCTATCTATCTATCTATCTATCTATCTATCTATCTATCTATCTATTATCTATCTATCTATCTACCTATCTAACAAAAAGTGTTAGTACTATCTCACTATGAAGATGTTCTCCCTCAGGCCTTTCAATGGAACTTAGTTCTTCTCTCTGTAAACCTCTATTCCCACTCAATTTATGAATGTAATGTAGAAACTCACTATTGATTTTTTAAATATAATTCTAAATCACTTTATCTGATCTTGATTTTAGTGTATCTGTTTATGCAGGGAGTAGATGTCACAGCTGCTCTTGTCAATATTTCCTTCTTGCAGGTGAAACAATGTGCTTCCTATCCCCAAGGAGTCAGTGTCCCTGCAGTAACAAGACAATGGATTTGAGTCACTGACTAACTGGATAATCATGTAAATAAATTATGTTCTTTGTCCTATAGCTAAGCCCTCCCTTCAAAACCCACTCTTTAAAGCATACACTCGAGTGGGAATCTATCAAATTTAAATCATTACTTTATTTGGCTAAATGAATTAGGATTTGCATGAAACTGTAAAACATTATGATATTTTTTTCTGGATACCATGGTTCTGGAACGCTGCTGGCTAACAGAGGAAAGATGTTCAAGCAAAGTGCAGTAAAACTGAAAAGATAAGGGCAATGGACATGAGTAATATGCAAATAAAAAGTTGCATATTTCTAATTTGTTTGGGAATCAGGTACAGATTGCAAGATATCTGAGGTATTTTCAGCAGGGTCATCCAGCTTGTTGGTTTCTAGGTGCTGCTGAAAACAAAGATTGAGTATTATTACCTGTAATGGCCCAGACCTTGCAAACACATGTTGAATTTTACTAGACTTCTCTTTCTTTTCTTAGGTGTGACACATGGGACGGATTAGATGTGACAGCAAGTGCAATGCAGAAAAGGGAAACTGCTTGAATAAAACAAGCTACTTTCTGACTGCACCCTTAACTTTCACGGTAGATGAGTTAAATTCCATTGCTTGGATCAGAATAAAATAATACGGAGCCTGAACAGTATCATATTTGCTATGTAAATGATTGGGAAAGGTGATCTTACATTTCTATAAGCTCTTAGTACTGTGGACTTAATTTTCCATACCTCTAGAGTTCAGAGTAACAGACAGTTCAGTAACAGTTCAGTAACATACAGACTCTTTCATTCCATTGTTCCTAGTTCTAAAGTATTTTGTAGATGCTCTTTCTTAGTTATGTATTTCACACCGATTACTAAAAACTGAGGCCAAGTCAATGTAATTATTATAACCATGCCATGTTCCCACAGTGGGTTAACATTTTTATCAGAATACTGATAAAGGAGTGTCACTTTCAAAACTGAATTCTCAAACTTAGGTTCCTGAAAGAACCAAATCCTATAGATCTGTTCTGTACAGAATATTCTTTTGGCTTAGTGGCACGTTGAGGATTCACAGAAGTAGGTTCCAAGTTTATCCCTTTCTTTTATTTTTGGTACCTTCAATTGACTTTCCTGTTTGTAACATCTATACATGATAGGAAAATAAATCTGTTCAGATACTGGGCAGCCAAAATAAAAATGACCTCTAATTTTGCTGTGACCAATGAATTCTGTATATGCTATGCACTAAACAACTAGATTTCAGCAGTGCAGTAACAATTTTTTCATACATACAATGGTTGTTTTATGCTTCAAATTAGAACTGTTTCAGCAGAGAAGTTTTTTTTTATTGAGTGGAATTTTTGTATTGAAAATACAATGCAAGATTGTGGGAAACTCCCATTAAGGTTAAAAATAAGCTAATTTTCTATTATCTATTTTCAGCTTACATATGAAATGTATCCTCATCTTTCAGACCTCTAAAGCTCTAGGATTGAAATAAATACAGTTGCAGATTTGTGTACCTGATGATCTAGTCAGTTTAGTTGTATACAAGTTAAAGGGCTTTGTCACTTGCTCGTTTTCTACAGTTTTATCACCTGGGAAGAGATGTTGTTGGTCTGGTCTACTTTTTGTGGAAAAAGTTGTGAACAAAATAAAGGATAAAAACATGATTTCTTTAGAAACAGTGTATGTTTAGAGAAAATTCCATAGGAAAGTGGATTACATGGATAGATCCTTAGTAGCCAAGACAGATGATGTGTACTGAGTGAAATGCATATTTACTGGCTTTAACTCTGCTTCATTCACTGCACACTGTCTGATCAATGTATGATTGAGGTATTAAACCTGTAGGAAGAAAACATGTTTTCACACCTCAAAGGTTACATCTGAATGCAAATATCCCACAGGAAAAAAATCTGGATTAACTATAGCCTTTCTGACTCAAGCAATTTATTTTGTAATTTGAAAGCCTGGCTTATATTTAGTTTAGGCTGTTTCTCTGTAATTTACTTTAAAATGTAGGCAGAAGAAGATGAAAAAAATACTCTTACAAGAAAGTTTCACAAAATCACAGAATATTTGAGACTGGAAGGAACCTCTCAAGGTCACCTGCTCCAATACACTCAAGCAGGTTCATCTAGAGCTGGTCACCCAGAACCACGTCCAGTCAGCTTTTGAATTATCTCCAAGGTTGACTCCACCACTCTCTGGATAATCTGTGCTAGGGCCTGGTCACCTTCACAGTAAAAAAGTGCTTCCTGATGTTCGGAGGGAACATCCTGTGCTTTAGTTTGTGCCCATTGCTTCTTGTCCTGTCACTGGGCACCCCTGAAAAAAGCCTGGCTCTATCTTCTTTGCAGCTTCAGACATTTATAAGATTCCCCCCTGACCTTTCTCTTCTCCAGGCCTTCTCTCAGTCTTTCTTCATGAGATGTTCCAGTCACTTCATCATCTTCATGGCCCTTCACTGAACTCTTTCCAGTAATTCTGTGCCTCCCTCTAATATATATCCATTTTTTACTGTAATCACCCATATTAAAAAAAAAAAAAAAGCACATGTAAATTCTAAAGATATGTAATATTTATATATGGGGATATTTTTACAAGCAACTTTGACAAATCAAATGCTCCACTATCCTATTTCACTCATTTGCTCTAAAAATGCTTATAAATGGTTTTACAAATACAGAGGTTTCTGGGAATTAATTACTAAGGATAATCCTACAGGAAGTCAGGTTATTTTTCAGGGATCAAGACAGCATCAGTAATTTTTTTTCTAAAATAAAATACAGAAGTTGAGAGTGTTATAGGATCTGGCAAGCAACTACACTTAGGGATTTAGTTAGCAGAGTCTTCTCTGCTGCTGCTATAATTTCCAAAAGTTTTTGGCACTAGCAGAAGAATTAGGAGACTGCTGTCCATTCACTACATAAATAATCATCATTCTGGGCAAGAAATGAACATGTGCCACATAAAGACCTTTGTCCTTCCTAGATATCTTTATCAGAGCATACACATGGTTTCCCCTCCCTTTCCTCTGCTGAAGCCAGCCAGAGGTTTGTCAGGGAAATGATACACTGTGTACAATAAAGGCTCTCCACACCTCGGGTATTATCTGAAACTGCTCTGGCAGGACTGCAGTTTATCATTCTTGCATAGTATGAACCTGGTGAAGTATCAGCTGCAGGCTTTCCCTTTCTCTTCTTTGCCCTCTGCCCCAACAGCATATCCTCTGTGTAGCTTTCCTTTGACCTTGCACTATGCTTAAGGTGTAGGACACATCCAAGGCTCACCCGCACCGGAAAACAACACATTTCTGACCATGGTTTTGGACTTGTCCCACATACACACACACACAAAGTCTACTCACCAAGTGGTCTGCATGAGTTCTGACAGGGGTGAGAGCTGGCAGCACACTAAGGTGCAGCTGCTGTACCTAATTACCCTTCAGAAACAAACAAATAGGAAGCTGTGTGGCAGGAACTGGGTGAGGAGGGAGCAGAGCAGTTTCTGTGGTCACTTAGAGAACCTTTTATAAAAGTTCCCTAGGAATTTGGATTGAGCAGCTTTCAAAGTTTAAGGCTGGACTGGCTTTTAAATGAATGAGATACTCTCTATTAACCGCAAAACAAACATACACGTCCCTGGTTTTGGACTTGTCCCACATACACACACACACACACACAAAGTCTACTCACCAAGTGGTCTGCATGAGTTCTGACAGGGGTGAGAGCTGGCAGCACACTAAGGTGCAGCTGCTGTACCTAATTACCCTTCAGAAACAAACAAATAGGAAGCTGTGTGGCAGGAACTGGGTGAGGAGGGAGCAGAGCAGTTTCTGTGGTCACTTAGAGAACCTTTTATAAAAGTTCCCTAGGAATTTAGATTGAGCAGCTTTCAAAGTTTAAGGCTGGACTGGCTTTTAAATGAATGAGATACTCCCTATTAACC
>NW_009954301.1:29157-44157 GCF_000747805.2 Chaetura pelagica
TAACAGCTTTAATAAGCAATAATGACAACAAAGAAAATAGTCAAATATACACACATATCTAGAAAACCAATATCATACTACTCCCAAAATCATGCTTGCCCCTCTCAGTGATGCTCATGTCACTACTAAAGCTGCAGGACAGGCTTTGGGAAAAAAATCCCAGACTGGATTCCTGAACTCAGCAGCAGACAGGAGCTGGATTCAGAGATGCACAGATCCAGAAATGCAGTTTAGGATCAAAGGCAGAAGAATGGAGTCCTCCTCAGGCTGTGGACAAAGAGAGTTTGACCCTTTTGATCCCTCAGCTTTATACCGAGCTTGACATGTATGGGATGGAATAGTTTGTTTGTTAGTCTGGGTCTCCTGTCCTACAGCAACAACAGCTCTGTAGATTGGACTCAGCTGTAGAAAATTAGGTTTGTTACAGCTCCCTAATAACTTTCATGTTTTCCAGCTGAGCAGGTGGTGCTCAAACCTGGCCCTCCTAAAGCTTGTTTTAATTGTTCACTTCAGAAAGTGCAGGCTTAGAAGAGACTTAACTGAAAAGTAAAATCACTGATGAGAAAAGTGGTTCTGGTTTAACTCAAACCAGGACAGTGGTGCCTTGCATGCCTATCACCTGCAGACCCAAGCAGCCAGAATTGGCTGGAACAGGTTGCTCATGGAAGTTGTGGATGCCCACTCCCTGGAAATGTTCAAGGGCAGGTTGGATGTGGCTCTAAGCAACTTGATCTAGTGTGAAGAGGTCCCTGCCCATGCAGGGAGGTTGGAACTAGATGATCTTTAAGGTCTCTTCCATCCCAAACCATTCTATGATTCTATAGTATTATATGAATGTCCCACAGTTGACAGCCTGGGCAGGATTTTCTTCTGTGAATACATCATTAATTGGTGGCAATGCATCCTATTCAAGGAATGCTCCCCTCCATTTTACCTTAGAGGTGATCTTCCTAGGGCACCTTTCCATGGAATTATCATGGCACTGAAGTGCAAAATATAGAAAACATTAAGTCCAGCACAGGATGGGGAAAGTGAACAGACCTCCAACCAATAACTTCAGAAAAAATTATGTTGGAGTAACATTTTGCTCACTCCTTTGCAGGGTGATGTTTCAGTAATACGACAGTTACTGGTCTCCAGATTATTGCAAGACATCCTTTCTGGCAGGAGATCACTTGAATTTAGATGAAAGAAGTCAACCAGCTCTGTTTTCACAGGTAGGGTACTAAACAAACAAAAAAAGCCCAAAGCAGCTGAAAAGGACGTGTGCTTTTTCAGTGCTCTTCCCAATGCCTAGCTGTCCTTCCTGGGATATCTGCTACTGATGATCAAAAAAACATCATTGAGTTCTCTAGTTGCCTGTTTCATGGGGTTCTAGGAGTGGTTTTCAGCCTTAAAATTAGGATTTTTATCTGATTTTTATGGGGCTTTTTACTCTGTGAACATATTTAAAAGTCGACAATTGTATTAAATTCCTTATATGCTGCGTGAGCAGCTATTGTAACCACCAGATCTGTCCTTTTCCATTCTCTGGTTGAATTGCTTTGAGATTTGCTGCATCTTTTTTAATGTTTAGCTTCTGAGTTTATGTTGAATATCTGTCTAATCACTACTGTTTAATAAAAATTAGACATAAAAGAGCTATCCAAGTAAAGAAAAAAACAGCTTCAGGGTTAGGTTGCTGATTTTCACAAATGAATTTGTATGTAACACAATTACTTTTAGACAGTTTTTCCTAAATATTATTAAATGATCTGAAATAATTGCAAAACCAGTGATGACAAACCAGTAGCATTTCAAAGTTATGGAATTGCTTTTTAAATGGATGTTCACTGCAGTACATTTGTTCCTACAGGCTACGAGCACTGAGCTGAAACTAATGACAGTGAGTTACCAATGGCTTTACCTGACAAGTGAAGATTTACTTAATAGTGTAATAAAATTGGAGCCAGTGATATTTATCACTTTATCTGCTCCTTTGCAATCAGCAGTAGTTTTTTTCAATCTAGAAGGCACTATGTTGAAAGAAGGAAAGATAACTGACTTATTTCCAGCTTTACCAATGACTTCTGCTTGGTAAGCCACTTAACCTCCATGTCCGAGTCTCTCTAGCTGCTAAACAAAGATAATGATATTTTTCTTCTTTTGTAAATGACCCTTCTGGGCATATGACAGAGCAAAAAAGCACCCTCATAAACATGGGGACAAGGTATAAAAATTGGGGAAAACAATGCCTGTCAAATGAAAACAGCTCTGGGAATAAATCCAAATGGATGACAAAGGCATGAATCCACATAAGCACAAAGAAAAAATCGAGTAACCATTTCTAGGAGAAGAATGACTGTGGCATTGGCTTATTAGAACTGGTTGGAACAAGGTGTTTAGTTACAGGAAGAGAAAATTCAGAGTTTACTGGAGGCTTAGGAAAATTTATCTGCTGAGGAAGGTGGCAATATGCAGAGTCGTGAACTGCCTGTCCTTCAGATGGGGGTTGGAAGAGCTGGTTCATCCCCATCTGCTACCTTCACAGGCTGCAGCCCCTCCTGGGGAGGGGGTTAAAATGTATGGAAAGGGACTGCTCCTCCCTCAGAAGTAACTTGTTTTTACCTCCTTCCTAAGTACAAAGTCACACCTTCCAGTGTGTTCTGCAGCCTTTGGCCTGCCTCTGCAGGCTGTCTGGGAGGCTTATGGGGGTTATGAGAAAGGATAAATGTGAATTGGTCGGGTGAAGTGGCTGCACTAGGAATGGAATGGCGATGAGGGTGAACCTCGCAGTGTAGAGAAGGAAAGGGAATCCTGCAGGATGGCCCAGGCTGCCCTCTTCCTGCTTTCCCTTCCTTGCCTTCATTTTCCACCATGTGACTTAATCTGTTCTCGTAACTTTTACTGGTTGCCTGAAAAGTCTTGAGACATCTCTGAGATACTTACTGGAGGGATTAGAATTTAGTATGTATAAATTAAAAAAATGAATTTCAGAAAAGTATGTGCTAGGTGATGGAGCAGACGGATCAAGGATTATATGATCCCTCAGGAACAGAGTACACACTGCTGTTGTTCCAGCATAAGCTTCTTATTTACAAATATTAGTCAGACTTTGGAGTATTTTGCTTTACTGGTTGTGGTTGTCTGATGAATAATGAACAGTAATTCATAGAGTTTTACATGTTGCACATCGGTGAGATTCAACAGGAGTTTTATTTAAGTTAGACTGGAGAGCATCTGTGCCATTCCCATCTGTGCTCTGAATGAACGACTTACCAGCTGGGTTAGATACATTTGTGGAGAAAGATGGAGCCTGTCCTTAAGGGCTATTTGAATTTCACAAGATGAAGTAATACTAGCCCGTATGTAAGAGGAACAGGATATATATTAACATCACCACTGAATATCCCTTTTCTCCAGCCTGTCAGAGCTTGCCAGACTGAAATGAATTAGCTTAATGGATGTTAAGGATGACAGTGGTTTGTGATTACCTGGTCTGCCCTCCTGAATAAAATAGCTTATAGAACCTTCCCCCAGCGATTTCTGCATCCAGCTCTTAACTTCTGTTTGTGTAATATACTACAGCATAAAGAAAAATAAGAATATACCTCCCAAACACTCCCCTCCCTGTTCAAAGGTATAGGTGGGGGATTTCCCATAAATTTCGACAAGGAGCTATAGATTATGGTTACAGTGACTCACTAGGTGGCACTCTTACTTCTGAATCCATAGTAAATTAAATCCCAGGCATCTATTTTAAGGGTTTTGTATTAAGTAAAACATTGTCTTTTGGGGAAGGTATTATTCATAGTCTTCAAACTCCTTGCTGCTTATGATTACAAAGTATTACTCGGAAGAAATCAGTAATATGGAAATCCATTATCCTTTTACTTTTAGCCCTTTTTTTTTGGCACATCGTGGCAAGAAAAAATCCCCAACAAAAACTGTTGCATTTTCCACACCTTTACTAATTCATAGGAGTTAAAAATGTAGAACTTGGTTAGATTAAATTTGCTGCATTTTGGCTTTGTAGTAGGCTTAACAGAAAGAAAACCTGGTTACCAGAAGGTAGTTAACCTGTCTTTGAATAGAAACATTTTGCACGTGGGAAGTCTGCCTCCTTGCTAAGGTAAATTAGATATGACCTAGGTAATTGCTTTCCATACCCTACCAGAGTAGGGGACCTGTGGGCTTCTCAGAGCAATTGGCTTCTTAGTTACTGAGCAGGTTAAACTATCTTCTGGGCCAAAGTCTTGATCAAGGACTTCAGTTTTAACCAAGTGTATGCTGTCCCTCTGGGAGAAGACTGTAATATTGAAAGTGGAGGGAGAAATCCCACCCTGCAAGGAAACTGAGGTAGGATGATAGCATTGCAGGTTGATAATGTCCTCCAGGAGCATGTGCAATGAAACGGGGTTTGTATATAAGAAGCTTGCCCAAGTTTTATTTTTATAGAAGGAAACCATTTTTTTTTTTCTCAGTTTGTAACTTAGTCTGTAAAATACTTGAGTATGTTTAAAGTTTGGAAAATATTGCACTTCCAACTGTAAAGAGCTGATTGTATTAAATAGGTTATTCCAGTATTATCTTTAGCACTATCTGCAAAAGTGAGCACAACAGGAGATAGGTTTTCTATCCTATCATGTTATTAATATTCTTGGATTTAAAATTTGCAGTCTACTGGCATTCCTTGCAGAACTTTTTATATATACATGTAAGGAGTTTTACTTTATAGTTCTATAATTTATTGTGACATTATTCTACAGCCTTGTAAGGTTAGAAGAAAAGAAATAGGTAAGTCTGCCTACTACCATTTTGGCAGTGAATACATCTGCATGAGCAAATAGAACAGCTGGGGCAGATCAGCAAGCAAACTGGGTGATGATAAGGACCTGACAGGCACACCATATTAATTTGCAGGACATTGTGTTACTTCAGGATGGGTCTGCTCTGCTCTGGTCTTGTGCACTGAATGCTGGTTTGGATGCAGTAGGTGTGTGTCAGTCTAGGACATGGCTTCTCTTTTAGTTTCAGCTGAAAGCAATCCAATTGGTGTGCTCCACGACTGCTCTAAAATATGAATGGTCACAAATTCCCAAGAAAAGGTATTCATACTCTGAACTAAAACACTAATGGAAGAGCACCCCTCATTATTTTTGTTTTTTTACTCCAGTGGTAGCATCCACTGGACATTACTATGTGCTAGCAAAAATGTGGGCAGCCAACTGCTTTAGACTGACCTGCTTTTTTTTGTGTTTTGTTTTGCTTTGGGTTTTTTTGGGTTTTTTTTAATGGAAAATTCCTTTTCAGCAGGAATAACCTGTTTGTCTTCTGAAACTTAAAGGATTTCAATGTTTAAAAATACTGTTTCCCATTAGGCGGGATTGTTGCCTCATTTGCCTTAAGTTGTAGTAAGTAATGAGATCTCGGATCACACCATGTTTTCTATTTTGACATAAATGTCTTTTTAAATATAAGTCATCACATATTCCCAATGATTTGCATTAGCTTAATGTATTTTTATTGCCAGTGTTTTGCTTAATAAATGTCAGTAGGTGACAACCATGTATTGTAGATGCTCTTGTGTAATACAGTGATTTATTTGCTCAGATATGTCTGAACCCACAATGTGGCAGGAGAGGAGCTTTGTTTTAACATGCCTGATGCTACAGGGATTCAAGATGACAGATGCAACTCAATACCACATAGCCTGGGTTTCCCTAGAAACCTCTCAAACTTGAACATGCTCAGTTATAGCCCACAAATCACCTTTAACACATCAAACATATAATTTTTCTTTTTGAAAAAAAAAATAAAATCGACTTGCTGCAGTATAATTGAGCAGAATTGCTGTATCTTCTAGCAAAGTCATCTAAGAGAAGCAAAACCGTTAATAGAGGAGAAATAAGACATTTCTACAATGAGAGAAACTGAATACATAAAACAACTCCTTTCTAGATAAGCTGTTGTCATTGGCATATGACTTACTTTCTCCTTTCCATAAAGGTGACTGATAGAACCCACTGATACACTAAAAAGGAACTCACTTTCTTTTGCCAAGTTTTGTGGTTGGTAATATTGTGGCTTTATATAGTGGCTTTAATATTTTTTTTCTTTCATTGGAGAGAATGTAAGAGAGCATAGTGGGTCCTATTTTCCCTGACAAAACTTGTGCACTTTTGATCTTTTTCACTTAGACAATTGTCACATTCTGTTAATAAAATGATAGTGAAAAGCTTGAGGGAGACTGAATTGTTTTATGCAAATGTTGTGCCTATCTCAGCCATTGTCACATTCAGTTCATAGATTCTTGTGGATAATTTTGCCCCAAGGTTGGCACCTCACAATCTGCCCTCTTCTATTTGCTTTAATCAAGCTCTTTTCATTACAAAATTCTGCTTAAAAGAAAGAAAAAAAGTAATAATGAAACCAGGAACCTACATAATGAAACAAAGCCATTCAGATGGTAACATTTAAGCAATTTCATTGGAATACTGAAACTGAATGAAACCTTTTTTCTTCTTTCCTCTATGCCTGCCTTCAAAATGATATTAGATTAGATTAAATTCTCCTGGGCAGCCATTGTTTTATTCTGTTGCAGAGTTCCTTGCATAACTAGGCCATAGGGACTTCTCTAGACAATGTTACTAGGATAGTAGGTCTTGAACTCAAAGAAACTCTAGGAATTGTAAAGTAGGTTTCACACATGTGAAACATCAAAATGAGAACCAGCTCAGAGGCCTGAACAGGATTTTATCTTGTGCGTTTTGACTCCTTGGGCTCACCAGTGAATCTTACATGCAGCATGGGCTCAGACTGGTTCTCTGCTTGGGAATGGTATTCCACCACTGGTTCTGTGCTCTTGGCTCATCCTGGGTTTCTTAGCTATTGGTTTTTTTTTCCTCAGTAACCTATTAGGGACTAATGAGATTCATGTGCCAAAGTGAAATCCCCACAGAAAATTATTCTGACCTTCATATTATCTCCCTCATCCTCTTATAATGCTTTGATCAGTGGCCAAATAAGCAATGTTGACAAGTTGATCTTTCAGTTATTATCAGTGGACATCTGAGTTAACAACCCATTAAGCAATTCACACATCCCAGAGCCCTGAGTGCTAACTCATGCAGATGTTACAGTTGTCCATGTTCTGACCTTGTATCATCTGCAAGGATTAGAAAGGTGTGCTTTTTCTGATGAATTTTATGATATTGAAGAACATAACAATAGTACCCAGGAAACAAAAAAAATAGACCTTAACTAAAGCATTTGTTATAAGTGGCTAGTTTGTTCTCTAACTGGATCTCAAACTGTCCCTTGAGTCATCCAACTGTGAAAAAAAGATTTTACTTCTTTATGAGAAGTGCTGCAAGCCATGTTTTGAACTCAGTTGGAAAAAAAAGGAAAAAATACCTGAGAGTTGTAACAAAATGTGGTAATTGAGATGTCATTTGTTAGGATTTATTAGGAAGAAGTAACTAGGCAGAGATCATTAGTATATTATGTCAATGTATAAGACTGCAGTTTGCTTATAAATGTGTGCAGGTCTGCTAAAAATAGTGATCACTTTGTGTCAGACTAAAGGTCAGCTGAGCTCACCTGTCCTGTCTCTGGTCAATAGTGGCTGTCCACAGCAGGGGAGAAGAGGGAAAGCATCTGTGATCCTTCTTGGGAATTTTGTCCAATCCCTCAGCAGTTTCTGCCACAAGAAATGATTTGTAGTTATTTCAAAGCCTCTGGTGGCTTCCTCCTGAGCTTGTCCACTCCTACATGCATTTACAGCATACTGTGACATGACTTCTGCAACCTATACTGTACTGGTTTTGGCTGGGATGGAGTTAATTTCTCTGTAGCCCCTCATGTGGTGTTGCATTTTGGATTTGTGACCCAGCCAGTGTTGATCAGTGCCAAGGTTTTCATTGTTTCTCACACTGCTTTGCCAGCAAGTAGGCAGGAGAACAAGAAGTTGGGTGGGGACACAGCTGGGACAGCTGACTCCAGCTACCAAGGGGATATTCCAGATCATATGACATTGTAATCAACAATAATAGCTGGGAGGGGGAAGATGAAGGAAGGACGGATGTTCTGAGTTACGGCATTTGCCTTCCCAAGTAACCATTATGTGTGATGGGGATGGCTAGACACCTGCCTGCCCATGAAAGTAGTCAATGACTTATTCCTTTTTCTTTGCATGCACACACAGCTTTTGCTGTCTATATTAGTCTGTCTTTATCTCAAACCACGAGTTTTCTCACTTGTGCCCTTTTGATCCTCTGCCCGATCCTGCTGTGGGGGAGTGTATGAGCGGCTACTGGGGGTTTAGCTGCTGACTGGGGTTTAACCATGACATATACTGAAGCATCTAGTATATGTCAAAAACTGCATTTTGATTGGTTTTAGCCTACTGTCTGATAGACTCATGCATTTGCCCCCTAGTTCTTACATGGGAAGAAATAATGAATAATTTCTTAAAATCTTTGTATTTTTGGAGGCTGAGTGTTTACATCACAAGCCTTTATAGGAGCTTTTTTAGGTCTTAGATAGTCTTTGCTTTCTTGAAACTTTAGTAGACCTACTAAATCCTTTTGACCGTGAGGGACTTCTACACAACATTCCAGATGTGGATGCCCTGTTGAGTTTGTAATAGCATAAGGTTATACCCTCTTGTCAACATTGCTTGCTTTATTGATTGCTGCTGAAAAACAAGTCTTTGTTTTTACAAAGTAGACAGATGCATGCTAACACTGAGAGTTTGTCTGAGTGGTGACACTCAGTTTAAAATTCATCAAATTTTTTTTTTTCTATAGGCATCTATTACATATGAATATGTTGAACAACATGGGTCTCAGTATAAATTCCCCCAACAATCCACTAGTGACCTTCTTTCCTTGTGAAAAATCAACCATTTATACTGTATTTCTTACTTGAACACATAATAATTGAACAATTTTCTACATTATCCCATAACTGTTAAAATTTCTTTTAGAATCTTTGGTAAAACCCAGCTAGATTAGAGGAATAAGATCTTTCTTCTCCTTATGCTTCTTGTCCAGCTCAAAGGACCTCAAGATGTTTGCCAGACATGACTTCTCTTTAGAAAAGGCAACTTAATCTTCTGTATTGCTGGGAATTACTGCACACAAGGATGGTCATTTTCTTATGTACCTTGTACAATTTTATGTCCATGTGATTCCAACAGGATCATATTCCTGCAACTGCACACAGATCTCTAACTGCTTGTATTTATTTCCCATGCTGCAAGTGTCAATGTACAGACACTTCATAGAGGCACTCCACCATTCCCTAAAAGAGTGTGAGTTTTTTTCCATACAAGTGCCTTGTAGGCACTTCCCTTTTGTTATGCAAAAGATGGATGTGACAGCTTAAGCCCTGTTTTGTTGGTTTTAGGTTCATTTTTGTTTGTGTTACCCTAGACCTTCTGTTTGTTAACCATGCCCATCGCTCCCTGACAGGGCTGTTGGTAGAAAAGAAGGCTCCAGAGAGACCTTATAGCACCTTCCAGTACCTGAAAGGCCTACAGGAAAGCTGGGGAGGGGCTTTTCACCAGAGAGGGCAGTGATAGGACAAGGGGCAATGGTTTTAAACTGGAAGAAGGGAGATTTAGACATCTGGAAGAAATTCTTCACCATGAGGGTAATAAGGTGTGGAACAGGTTGCCCAGGGAAGTTGTAGAACCCCCTCCCTGGAGATGTTCAAGGTCAGGTTGGATGAGGCTTGTGCAGCCTGGTCTGGTGGGAGGTTGGAACCTGATGGTCTTTAAGGTCCCTTCCAACCTTCACTATTCCATGATTCTGTGATTCTATAAACTTCCTTTAGATGACATGTCTAGTTGACCACATCAGTGAGCTGCCCACTACTTTCACTCACTGAGTCAAAGGCAACACCATAAATATAACAATTCTTTCCCAACTTCTTGTATCTCCAGCAAAACTCCCCTGACAGATGAAACTGTCTGCAGTCTTGTTGCAGACTGTGCTGAGAACAGTGGAACAAAAGACTGAAAGGATGGTCTGCTTCGGTTTGAGCCCTTTAAGAGGAACATGCTAAGGAAAAATAGCATACACCTTTGTTTAGTACATATTCACAATGGGAAATACATTTTGTCTTAAAATTCCCAAATTCAAATCAATTTCACCAAAAGGTAAGACCAAGCAGATGGAAAAATCCACTCTTAAAATATGTTCAGAAAAATGAATAATAGAGAATTGAGGTGTTAGACTTCTTAAATGAATTCTTATCCACTGCCAAAACATGGATAATACTACAATTTTTCTAATTAAATATTTTTGTGCTTGCTATAGACATCATTTCTTTAAGAGAAAAAACAGTTGGTTTTGAATTAACAGCATGCTTTAAAAAAAGCCTAAAATTCAGTGCTAGCAGACTAGTTCCTGAATGCACTGCAGAAACATAAAAAGGGTTGTTTTGAATATTTTACAAGCTTAGGTTTTGAAACCTTCTTTGATCAAAGACTGTCAACTGTGTCAGAGCATTAAGTCAAACTTTCTGAAGTGCTACATGAATCTAAGGAATTTCCATTGTTTTCAAAGGATAATTTTTGCAGGTTGGCTTTGAAGTGAGGAAAACACAATAAGGGCTATAAAGTAGGTAATCTGTAGAAAACACAGTAGTTATAAAATCACCTAAAGACACTTTTGTTCACTGGTAAGCATGTGAATACGGTATTTTACACTGAAAAAGAGTAATTGTATACTAAAATAAATGCACAAGTTTGTAGGTTCACAGCCATAATCTGAGAGTAAATGACTGAGAATACAGTGCTTCAAAATGGAAATAAATGTTATTTTTTCCTTGTGTAGGCTGCTGCTGGTAATGGCTGGTCCAGTGTCAATACAACCTGACAAAACATCAAATTGGACTTAAATTCATCCTGTTATTTCAGTAAATAGTAAAATTTTAAAATTCTCTACTTAGATTTTAAGGTTTGGTTTGAATATGTTCCAAAATGCTGACCAAAATATTCCACCCTCCAGATATCACTCTTAAATATATAATATTGAAGTCACTGTGCAAAAAACGTTTTAGATTTCCAGATTGTACCAGATAATGCAGGTAGATATGAACTACATTAGTAGATACAAACAAATTAGTTAGTAAAGGCTAATACAGATTTTTACTAGGATAGATACAATAATTTGTTGTGGAATTGTTGTAGTATAACTCTGTTACTCATTGGAAGGTAGAAATTGCTTGGACCTCACCTAGATTTCCAAAGGTCTAGTCTATGATACTGTCTGAGTAACACAGAAGGAAGGTTGTTTGATGGAAGTGAATTTAACTGTATGTGCACTGAAACATTGAGGTTGATGTTTTACTTGTTAAACTGTTAAAGTAATCCCATTTCACTGGTTAGCAAGAAAGAAAAAAAAAAAAGAGGGTACTTTTAAAAATTAAAATGTTTGGTGTGTTTTTCAGGATAGATTTTGTTGTTGGTGTTTTGGGTTTTTTTGTTTGTTTGTTTCCTTGGAGTAAAAAGCCTCAAACCTTCCTACGTGTTCCTAATTTACTAAGAAATGTTATAAAAATAAAGAGTGATGCATCAATTTCAGAAATTTGAAATTTGATATTTGATTCTAGCCTCTGAAAAGCTGCATTTGCAGTATGTCCTATTTGACAAGATAATGGTAATGCCAAACTGTTGCTTTGGTATAAGATAGTTTTCAGCCTTTAGTAAGTGTAGAAAGTTATGCATATTCCTTTATCTCTGCTAAAATGAATCTTTCACTGTTTTATAGCTTTAATGTGAAAGAACAAGATGTTCTTGGTTTTGGCTCTCCTGCATTTTCACCTCTGTGGTACCTGAAGCTCACCATCCTCTTTCCAAACCCTACTCCTCTCCTTCCCAGGTTATCCCAGATCTACCTTGGTTTTGGTCTAAGAACTGAGAAACAGGAATTAACTGTCCTGCATACTCTAAGTAGGACACGGACGGGCTTTATGTAAGAAAAGAGGCTACAGGTCCCTCCATTTCACCCCCCAAAATATCCCATGGAATCCCTGTCCCTACTGGCTCTCACATGCCCTCCTTGCACCAGAAATCATTCCCCTCTTCCAGTCATGTGGTTTCTTCATCTCTTTCTGTCTCTGTGAGGTGTCAATTTTGTCACACCCCACATGGTCCCAGGCTGCTCTGTGGTTGGTCAATAGGACAAGCTGCCCCTTCTCCTTTACCCAGAAGGACCTCACATCAGGAAACCCCTTCCCACTACATTCTCAGGGGCCACCATTTTGTTCAGCCACCACTTTATGGCAGAGAGTGGCAATTTTGTAAGCTGTTGTGACCCACATGTTTTCATACTGCTTTGTGAGTGGGTGGTGGCTTTTGTGGCATCATCACACCCCACATGTTCTCAGGTAGCCCTGTGAGGGTCTATCAGGACAAGCCTCCCTTTTCTGTCTATGCTGGAAGGGACGAATCACAACAATTCTCCTTTCACTTTTTGCACTGGGTCTGAAATGTTGTTTTGGGTGCTGTTTATGGCAGGAAGTTGGCAATTCTAACAAGGTCATGATCCTGTGATTGACTGCCCCTCTGGGCCTCAAGCTGCTAATGCAGAGGAAAATACATGCTTGTAAATATTTTTTTATTTCTATGTGTACATTTACATATAAAAGTTTGTAGAAATATGCATAAATATAAATGTTATTTATTTATCCATGTACTTCATATGTGTATATTTATGTGTGTAGACACAACATATACATACACATGAAAATGCATACATTAAAATATATATATACCTAAAATTGTAGGTATATAACATACAAAACTTTGTCTAATAATAGCTAAAAAACTATTGAGTAAAGTTTTAATGTGAATAGAAAGAAAACAGATAAAATGTGTAAGGCAAGTTTGAGGACCCTAATTTTACAAGGCTGCGGTACCCTATTGGGGTGGAGTGAAGCTCATGAGGGTGGGGAAGGAGGTATTAGAAGGATGGAGGGATGGATGCAGTCACTTTGGAACATGTCCAAAGGCTATGCACCCATCCAAGGAGATCTCCAAGAAGCCCCTGAACAACCTCTGCCACATCCAAAGCAGAGACCTGCACAGTGAGCTACTCCCAGAGTCCCTTCACCCTGCCCCAGCCAGCTAGGGTGACCATACACTAAGCCCAAAGCTCTGGGGCTTTGTACTATCCTGGTAGACACTGGCAACTGCTTTATGTGTTTCTTTCTCCTTAAGTGAATAAACTTACAGTTTCAAAACCTCCAGCTCAGTGAGTGAGGTGTGCCATTGTCTATTCACCTTCCTGTCTGGGCCTGCAGCAATCAAAGGAGGGAAAATGAACATAAAAGACACCGCAGTGTTTGAGGAAATAAAGGAAATAAGCTGGAGAAGCCTGACAGACAACCAACTGCCCTCATACCCTGTGAATATAGTTTCTTTGTGTGTGACTTCAATTGATGATCCAGTGTTTCCTTTCTTATGTGTGGGTAGTAGCTGCCAGCTTATAAATACGTCTGCATCACTGCTTCTGTGAAAACGTAACTGTGCTTTTGGGGAAGTGAGAAGCTTTGGGCTTATGAATTGGCTGTTAGAAGATGCTAAAAGGCAAGGAGAAATGGTCTGAACAGAAGCCAGGTGGCAACCTGGATTACAAACCAGGATGCTTACAGTTTACACAAGGCAGCAAGAAAGCACTGCAAAAGAAAGAAACAAGGACTGGAGTTGAATAAAATATTGAATTCTTCTTGCAAATATTGATTTTTCATGTATTAAAAGCTGCTGAAACTGTTTAAATGATATGATTTTTAAAATTTCATTTCTTCTCATTTTAATGGTCACATAAAAATGTCACTCTTTACGTGGCCAAATATTATCAGTGAATATTTTTATCATTTTACAAGATTTACTTGCAGTGATTTAGGTCTGGAAGGCTTATGACAAAACCTAACATAATTATAGCTATTATTCTGCTTAAAGCAGTTATTAGAACATGTTGTTATCAAACATGTACAGAATCAAATAAAATAGAGATAGAATATGAACACTTGATCAAAATTAAAATTTATAGGCAAAACTACTGTACAGAAAGTAATTATTATCTTATTTTGTAGTTCTGGTACAGAAATGTGGTAAGTACTATAATACAATGCTGAAATACTGAGGGGCAGTACCAGAAGTCTGGGACATGGGAGACTTTGCAGAGGGAAACTAATGAATCATGAAAAGCAGTTGTCATTTTATTGCCAGCGGGTACTGAAATGCCTGACATATATTAGAACACAGGAACACAGGAATCTTCTAGGCCTCTTGAAAATCATTACAAATGTTTATATTTATATTTGTATTTATATTTATATTATTTATATTTATATTTATATTTATTTATGTGAAGGGAGAGTGAATGTGAACCATGGGTGAAAATGCCAGGAGGAGAAGGACTATAAAACCCACATGTGTTGCTGACACCTACAGTGGCAGATCATCAAGATCCTGGCACACATCTACTTGCATTTCTCAGGACAAGCAGATCTAAAACAGAGAAGTGTCCAAATCCTGATGACTTGCAGAGGTGGGACAGGGCGGAGAAGTTAATCACTTCAAATTCCTGAAGGGCAGAATGAAACACATCAAAAATAAGCACACTCCTAAGAAAAAGTGAGGAAGTGTGGAAAGCAACTTGAAAACTAATGCCCCTTGCCCTCCATATCATTGCAAGCCATTCTGGATGGACCAGCTTGATATGGGTGTCTTTAGGGCCTGAATGCTTATACACTTCTTGGTCCTTGTGGAAATGAGACTGTGAAACTGAGAAACTGGAATCAGTAACGATTCATCACAGATTATTTCTCCTTCCTCAGTGTTTTTAGCTACGTTGTTGCTACAGTGTTGCAATATCATTTCCTACAGGGTAATTTGGCAGTCATTATGTTTTAAGGAGTCTCTAAAAGATGTGTGTACTGCAATAAGCAATTCCACATTCATTCATACAGTAATAATGTGCAAGACTAAATGCCCTATTTATCAAA
>NW_009954301.1:49157-57561 GCF_000747805.2 Chaetura pelagica
TATTCAAAACTGCAGAAGACATTTGGACAAGTTACAAGTAAGCATATTCCTGTTAAGGTCTATTGCATATTGATTCATCTTTAAATCATAGACATTAGAGCGAAGAGAAGTATTTCATGTTTTTGAAAGTATAGTATTTTCTTTACCCTGTGGAAAGAAATAGAACACATGATGACTGAAATAAAAGCAAAAGCAGATGCGTATGTGAAAAATGTGATTTTTTAGCTAGGCACCACCCTGGCAGAAAAATCCCCCTGCCCCCACAGTCTGTACCATACCTCAGTGCTTGTAAAAAACTTCTCTGAAATTGCAATAAGCTATTCCTGTAAAAACTGCACTGTTCAAAGTAAAATGCTATTATTGTTCAGTGTCTCTTTCTAAAGAAATTATATTGGCTGGATACATGTTCTTTTGTGTCAAATGCTTTATGTGAGTCAGAACAAAAGTCCCCTCTTATTCTCCCAAACTGTAATAATTTGAAACTCCAACAAAAAATCAATTGCCAGAGCTTCACAGCTTCTGCCTGGACCCCGTTAGGGTAGCAATATGTTTGGAGTTCTGGCTTCTGGAGCTGGGTTCTATAACTCACTTCTTTGGTTTTATGTAACTCTGTTCAAGCACTTTACTACTTCTGTCCTTTATTTTCTGGGGCTGACAGTCTTCTGAAACTTTCAACCAAACAACCGAACTTGTCAGTGTCTCCAGAAATACAGTTTGCCAGTTTGGGTTTTGCACTGTTGATCACTGAGCTCAGCCAATGTTCCCAGTTCTGACATTATGTCTGTACACAGTTATTCAGTGGCCTTGATGTTTTCCTACTGGCCTCCATACTTGTCAGTGGTCTTGAAATGCCTTGCAAATGTTATCTGTGTAGATTCAAGTTCCTGACTCCTTCAAACAAAATGTACCATATTTTCTCCCCACAACTTGTATCTCTGCACTTGTCAAAACCAAATTCCAGGAAAATAAGAGATTACTTCAGTGTGTTACTCTGTCTTAGAGGCTTCACTTCAGGTTACCTGAGGAAAGAGGCTCCCTTTCTAACTCCTGACCTCTCTGAGCAAACTTTTCCTGAGGTTGGGCTGTTCCCTGTCTGGAATGTCTACAAGGTGCCTTTTCAAAGAAGATCCAGATCTCAATATAAAACTGCAGCCTAACATCTCTACCTGGAAAAGTAACTTTGAAACACAGAAGATTTCAAGACCTGACTGATGACACATCTGTCCCTCAGACTAGTGCATCAGCTGACAAAAAAGCAGCCCATTGGCACTGCTCCTAAAATTGATCTCAGAGCAGGGCTGCAAAATCACAGTGGCAATTTAATTAATGTGATGGAAATAGCTAAAAAAAAAGGCCTGTGAATCTTTTGATTGCTTCTGAAATTGAAAGTGTGACATCATAAATAATCTGTTGTAGCTGATACACAGATTTAGTGCAACATCTGTACAGGTGAAAATAATTTTAATAACAATGGAGGGAGGGAAAATAGAAATGAGCTTGCTAGGGGTGGTATAGTAGTAAAACCACAGCTTTTGCCTTGCTGCAGGCAAGCATTAGAGTTTTAGAGCATGAGTTGTAAATTATGGTATAATCTACAGATTATACTCTGTCTATGTAAATACATATGTGAACTATAACGTGTAGAAGTATTAGAAAGCTTTTCCTGGAGCTAAAATTGATCTATTCTCCACTTTATTTTGTAGTCTATAATTTTCTGCTGGTGTCTAAGAGTAGGAATGGTGTTTTGATATCATGGAAGGAATCAGTAGGACTTAGGTTGTTATCTACGATGATGCCAGAATTTTCCTCTAGATTACTTTGTCTAAGTGTGCTTTCTAGGGCAAATAAGGAAAACAAAATCTTATGCAGATGCAATTTTTTCCCAAATACATTTTGTAGCAATACTTGCTGAAGTCTGAAGTCTCTAATAATTATCAAATATGAGTTATTGGTAAGAAAGGATGTTAAACTTCTGCCTTAAATAGAAAGGGAAAGATGTACCTGTGAAAACTGATCAGAGTGCAAAAAGGAAAACTTATAATTAGTCCTGTTCTAGACAATTATTTGGTTCTATTGTTAATTTACTTACCTATTCAAACTCCAGCTTTTATTTGCTTTCATAGGATTCTTTAGCTGAGATTTATTTATAATTGGAGAGACAGACAATTCCTCAGACTAAATAAGGATTGATTATTATTGGTGGTTAATTTGATTTAGCACCAGTTCAATCCTGAGAGTCACTGCCCTGATGTATTTCCAGCTTAAATTAAGAGTTGTAGAAAGTTGTGCTGGAAGGGACTTCAAAAGGTCATCCAGTTCTTCACCCTGTACTAAAGCAGGGACAGGATACCCATGTCATTAGTATTAACAATAACTTAGCTTTGATGTGATATTTCCTTTATTTCTCAGTGTTGTGTTAAAACTTGTACAATTAGCATTAAATCACACTGCTTGCAATAAACCACATCAATTCAATATTTTGTATTTCAAGCTGTCTAAAACCTTGATGTGCCCTCCTGCTCTTCAGATCTTCTCATGGAGTCCTGGCCTTTCCTGTTAATCATAGAAGTGTTTTTAGAAAAAATAATTATATATATATAATTTTAAAGTTGCTTACAATTCTACCTACCTTCAGAAAAATAGAATCAGGAAAAAAAGTCAAGTATCCTCTTACCTAATCTTTTCAACCTTTAAAACAGCGATGTGGAAAACCTCCATATCAGAATTGGCTGATGAGGTGTTTTTACTCAAATTATCCAGTTTTGTTGCCTTCAGCCAATTTTGCTGCATTGTTTCTGTCGTTTTTAACCTATTCAAATGTTGTCTTTGTGTGTATCTCTGTGGAGTGTTGTTGAGGCTGGTGTTAATGCAGAGCCTTACATGTTGCATATAACTGTACAGATCTGGGGAACTGCAGGGGTTTTTGTACTAGTTTAGAGGCAGCATCTTGCAAGTGTAGGTGTTACAAGTTTATACCCAATAAGGTTTATATGCTACACTACAGGTGTTTAAGAAGGAAAGGATGTAGAATACAGGCTTGAATAATCTTGACGCTGGAACTCAGTTTGAAGTTCCTGTGTAGGTCTTTGAGCTGTGTTTCATCAAGGTGAATCCCAGTGTTTGTGTGAGGTTTTCTCTGTGTATCTCTTCATTTTACATCAAAAATAAAATTTGTTTTAGAGTACAAGATAAAAACAGAACAAACATCTGTGTAACTCATGAAAATCACTGCATGGATAATCTCTGGCTACCAAAAGAACCACCTCTACAAAGAATTCCATGGGACAACACTTGGTCAGAGCAATAGATCTAGCTGTAGTGCCCACTGTGCTTTGGACACACTTAGTACAATATTCTCTTTGTGTCAAGAACATTTTTCAAGAGTGACTTGTCAGGGAAAAGCGTATTTTACAGATATTAATTGGGCAACAATTGAAGTTTGAGAATCTCTATTTCCTGCTTGTTAAAGTACTACAATGGAAAGTTCTAGCAGAGAAGAGAGAACTGCATTGCTGCTTGGCTATTTCTGGAATGGAACTGAAGTACAAGGTATTCAAGGACCAGTTTTTTCAAGCTCTGTCTTGTCTTACGCTAGACATATTCTCCATCCAAGATTAGGAATCCAGTGAATCTGGTATTTACACAGAAACAGAGTTACAGTTGGATATTTACTTCTTTTTAATCAATTTGAAATACAAACGTACATAATCAGATATTTTATTAGGCTCATATTTAGTTCTTACTTTCTTATATTAGCAGCTAACTAAGGTACCTTGTTAATGAGGCCAAAATCATGTATCAAACTTGAAGAACGTGTACAACGAAAGCGTGCACATACACATGTGGAGATAATTTGACTTTGCCAACAGTTGAAGAACTTTGCTGATGCTTGTGAGTGGTGGGTTTGTGTCTGATTGGTTTGCATTAATAAACATACTGAAGTTACTATGGAACTATGTGCATAGATAAGTTTTGTTTATTACAAGGAATTATATAATTTCAGCTGTTGGTGCAGAGACTCAGCTACCTAAGATGTAATGATAAATGTTAATGTCCATTGTCTTTTTTTGTGCACTCAGTACACAGAATAAGATTTCCTGCAGGACTTTTGATCTGAGGAGGCTGAAGTCCCATTATTCTCTTAAATTTTTTACATCAGATTTAATCTATAGTATGATGTAAACCTTGTGATGCCACTGTTTGAATCTTGTATTGTTTGAATCAGAAGTTTCTAATGTGTGGATCTTGACAATTAAAATTCAGGATATAATCTGATAAAGAGAAGGTTCTGGTGGCTGTCCCTGAAGATGTAAGAACTGTTGTTATTTCAATTGGTTTTGTTATTAATTTTAGAAAAGAATATGAGGGGTTTCTTTCTGGCATCATTTTATAGAAATATTTTGCTGATGTAAAGAAATAAGGAAGTGATCCAGGATCTCCTCAAGAAAATGAAGACTTGAAAGGCTTATTTGTGAAGTCTGCTTGATTCCTACTCCTGTAGCTTCTTGAAGTAAAGACTAAGAGTGTTAGAGGTTTACACTTTCAAAGTTATTGGATCTCTAATGTGTGGATCTCTAATTTTTCAAGATCTGTCACAAGGATGTAGGTGTTATTTGTTAACTGTGACCATCAAATTAGATGTGTCTTACTAATTCTAACTCAAAATGAGATGACTTACAGAATTTAAAGCAAAAGGTAAGACTCAAACTCTCTTTTGGTGACCAATCCTAACAACATCACTGTGCAAAATTTAAACTGATTAAGCATATCCTAAGTTAGGAGAGGTGTTTTGATCAGGAACCCATCATGTAGCTGTGGGAGGTTTGGATGTGAAAACAGTCCTTTCTATAGCCCTTATTAAGGCTTCATCAGACTGAGTGCTGGACTTGGAGCTGTCCCTGATATCTGCATCCCTGAGGTACAGGAATAAATGAGATCTAATTTTGAAACCAAGACTAAGGCATAACCAAAGGCAGAAATTCCTTTGACTTGTAGAGTATGAGACAGTTTCTTTAGAAGTGATGACACATGAAAAGTAATTTCTTTCTGTTGCAGCTGTAAAGAGAAACTCTTCAACTTTGCTTTTGTCGATAACTCTGTCACAGCACATCATAAATAAGTAAAACAATAAAAAGAAATTCCATATGAGGGAAGAAATGAGGGAACAAGTAACACCTGACAACTATAGTCATGCTGCTCATCATCAACTTCAGAAAGAAGTGTTGCTATTAGAGTGATGCTAACCTGTATGAGGTAGGATTGAACTCTTCTGTTGAGCTAAATAAAGAACAGTCAAAACAAATAATGATTAATTTATATACTTCTGTCAGAGAGACTAAGGAGCACACTGATATTATCTGAAGTTTTTTATTTTTTCATAAACCTTTATACAGAAGAGGTAGTAAAGACTTCTCTTAATAGACTTAGACATATTTTGAGGAATTTAACTTCTTCACTCAGACCATTGAATCTTACTTTTTGAGGACTGACTTCTTTGATTCTTTCTATATAAGAATAGATACAGCCCTACAAGAATATTTTTAATGTGCTGTAAATTAAGGGCCTCAGCAGTAATGAAAAATGTGTTTATCTTGTGGAAAATGTATGTGTTTATCACATGATTTACAAATAGAAAAAGCAACCCAAACTTTCTTAAATCTGGTACACTCTGCATTGTACACCCAATTACTAAGTTTTATTATTTCTCAATGTAATCACTTACATGTTAACTGGCTCTGAGTATTTCTGCTGATGATAATGTAAATTCATGAGCTGTAATCAGCTCTGGAGTAATTTTGCTCAGATCGTTTTCAATGCATTTTTATAAAGAAAAATAATAATTACAGTAATGAGCATATTAATGCTCAGCCAAATTTATCTGGTGTGACAAGTTCTGTGACAGTGGTGGTGTTATGCTGGGGATTAATTTATTCCTTAATGATTAGCAGTCTGGTCAATTTTTGTATTTTTTTGAGAGGACGTAGATAGCAGGGCAGGCATTTCTATGATTAGCATGGTAGTGTTTTACTGTTCTCTGCATAGATCAAGCTGTAAGTATAGTTGTACTACTGTGTAGGGATAACCAGTTCACCAACAGTTCTACCCCAAACATGGTAACCAAACTTGCGACTTTTTTTGGTAGATAAGCTGTATATTATGCACATTGTTATTATCTGATGGCATCTGGTACATATCTGTTCTGTAGTGCTTGTTGTATAACATGAGTTTATGAACTTACTACGTATGTGTTTATTAATAGTTATATTGCTCCTGCCTTTTGTTGCTTTCAGGTGGGCAGATTCAAGCTTGTCCTGGGAGTTGGAGGTGAGTAACAACACAAAATTGTAAAGTCTTTGTATATTTCTCTCCTCTGAGCAAATGTAATGCAGATGATACATAGTGAAAAAGACTTCCCTGCCATATAAGAAGTGTCTGATGTTGAATGTTTCTTTGATAGAGAAAGATTAGATCTAAAGCTTGGTAACTGTTGCACTTCATTTAGTGGGATTTCTTTCTGTTCCTATCAGTGCTTTAGGCAGGGAGTGTACCCTACTCTATAAAATGCCTGTGTAATACTATTGAGGGGCTAGTCTGCTTTTCCTCATCTAACAAGTGCTTGTGGAATTTAATAATGAAGATTCAGCAAAATCAAGAATACAACAGAACATGGAACACAAATATATAGAAAGTATGTGATTTGATAGACTTTATTTGCCTGTTCTTTTAACCACTGCCAGATTAACCTTTTAATCTACTCCTGAATAACAATTAACTTTAAAAGATATATCAGAAAGGCAGTTTCTGATTGTCTTGATCAACGGTAGAAGCTTGTTGTTCAGAAAGGAAAGCCCAGCAAATCATCTAGGTTCCTAGCTTTGTTTTTCTGCTAATTTCTGTTTCCATCACTTGCGCTTATTTTGTCAATGGCCTGTATTTAGAAGGGTTTGTTCCATGTGTCTTAGTCTTCCCTCTTCATTATATGGAAAGCCTTGGGAAGGATGCAGCATAGAGGAGTACAGGCATGAGGTGCCAAGAGATGGGACACAGGCTTGGCACTGGAGGCCTTCCTTCTTCAGACCCATACTTTCTTCAGTATGCCCCTGTCTTTACTGTACTGAGGACTCCAGAACCGGATCCAGCCCTGATTTATCTCACAAGAGCTGAGTGAAGAGAAAGGATCACTTCCCTGGATCTGCTGGCAATGGCCTTTAAACACAGCCCAGGACACTGTCGACCTTCTTAAATGAGGAATAAGTAAGGCATAAATGCATGTTGGTAAATATATAAAAACAATCTCAAGAGAATCCTAGAGGGAGGAGAATGAAGCCATCAACATGATCATCATAATCCTGCTGACAGTTTGGATAACAGTCCCATTTGTCCCCCAGTACTGGATTGAAACCGGTGACCTCCTTAGGAGAACAGTGAGTGTAACACCAGGGGAAGGGACAGAAAATAGGAAATGTGTTTGTCTAAAAATAATTATTCCTATTAGTCTTTTGCTGTATAGAAGTATTATTTCCCTAATATATACACATTGTTGAGGTTTTGATTATTTGAACAATAAATTCTTTGCTTTATATATAAGGAGCACTGACTCTTTTCCTGTTAACAAAGTTTAGACTGCAGAAAGACCACAAGAAAAATTAATTGTACAGTTATCATTTGTCTGATCAAATCAGTATTCTGGTAGGAAGTGTTCTCTTTTCCATGGAAGCTATTTCAGCAATTTGGGATTTGGATTGAAATTCCATAGCAGAGGTAATTAGAGTAATCAGGAAATGAAAAAATATGGTGTACATTGCTTTTAAGGGTTAGGCTGACTGCAGGACTAAAGAATGTCAGCTTTACTTTTTTCAAACCAGTTATGAACAATTTGCAAAGCTCCTCTTTTGTCAGTTAGCATTTTGCTTTGGAAGATTCTGGGGACAGATACAAGTGGAAAAATTGTTTCTTTTGGGAAGGGCTCCTTCCTCTCTCCACCTCCCCCGCCTCACCCCGAATGTTGTAAGACATAAAGTGCATCTTGCTGTTTGGGGACAGATAAAAGTGGAAAAAATGTTTCTTTTGGGAAGGGCTCCTTCCTCTCCCCACCTCCCCCTGCCTTACCCCAAATGTTGTAAGACATAAAGTGCATCTTGCTGTTTAGTTGATAGCACCTGATTTGAGCCAGGGCTATAACATGTATAGCACAAGATTGCACAGGTCCCACCTTCAGTTGAATTCCTGGTATGTTAGCTGCTGTATGTATGCACACTGCATAGTGTACTGGGTGGTGGGTCATTGACACGACCTGGGTAGGGCAACTCAGGGAGATTCAGACTGGATCCCCTTGCTTTCTAAACTCCTCCTCAGAGGGGAATCACAGAATCACCCAGAATCACCAAGGCTGGAAAAGACCTTT
>NW_009954301.1:57731-64596 GCF_000747805.2 Chaetura pelagica
GTAGTTGAAGAGAGTGAGAAGGTCCCCCCTGAGTCTCCTTTTCTCCAGGCTAAACAACTCCAGCTCCCTAGCCTATCTCTATAAGACTTTCCCTCTAGTCCTTTCACCAGCCTTGTTGCTCTCCTCCAGACCTGCTCCAGCACCTCAATATCGTTCTTGAAGTGAGAGGCCCAGAACTGTACACAGAACTTGAGATGAGGCCTCACCAGTGCTGTGTACAGGGTGAGAATCACACCCCTACTCCTGCTGGCCTCACTATTCCTGATACAAGCCAGGATGCCATTGGCCTTCCAGGCCACCTGGGCACACTGCTGGCTCATGTTCAACCAGTTGTCACTCAGTACTCCCAGGTCCCTCTCTGCCAGGCTGCTCTCCAGCTACTCTTCCCCCCGTCTGTAGCTCTGCCTGGGGTTATTGTGGCCAAAGTGCAGGAGCCAGGTGCAGGTGGATCCAATCTTTATCTCAGACCTGGTCCTTCCAGGGAGAGTGATTAAAATGTTATGGTCAAGGAAATGCTTGACCGTCCGATCCCCCTTGATCACATTAAGGTGAAACGACACTCAAGGTCTGTATTTGAATATTAGGTTTAGTTAAAACTATATGAGGAATGCTGGTACTTCAAGTATTATCTCAGGCTGTGCAATCATAAAGGCCTATTATTTAGATCACAAGAGTCAAAATACAGATATGTTCAAGCTGCACTACCCAAGAGAAAATCATGGTTAGGTCTTGTGTTACTTAATGATTTTAAGAAGAAAGAGTGAGAGATAAAACAGGAGAAGAAAAGACAGAGAACAGAAAATCACCAGTCCTGGATCCAGCACTGGGGAGAGTTGGTGTCAGTGGGGCTCCCCAAGCCCATCATTGCAGCCCCCTGTTTTACTTATTTGACAAGGATGAGTAAGCATGATTGAGCAGCTGGAGTGAAGGTCCACTGCCCCCTCCATCATTGTCTTTGTCTCAGTCATTGTACATGCTGCCCTTAGGCCATATGCAGGCCATCCTTGTCTCCATCCTCTCAAGCAGGCCTTTTGTGATGCAAATGGTACTTTGTTACTAAGGGATAAGTACAGGGAGCAATTCCGGGTAGCAAGTACTGGTCCTGAGGGCTGGTCCCTCACAGTCATGCACTAAAGTAGGTTTTGAATAGGAAGCTCTCACATCTTGTTGAAGCAGTGGCATGCTAAGTAGACCTGTTAACATTTCTAGGTGGCAATAGCATCGTGCCAGATTCCATTGCAACCAGTAGTATATTTACTGTAAGTACTGCATATTTATTACTGCAGTCATTCATCACTCTTTTGCTATTTTGAGATCAAAGCAGGTGGGGAAAAATAGTATCAAATCTCCATATTTGCTAAAAATAAATCCTGCTTCCCGTCATAAAACATTTTGAGAGAAAGTGTTTTTTGTCTTGCAGCTGCTGTAAATAATATTTATGAACTAAATGGCTCTAATGTGCTCCATCACTGTCTAGATGAAGAACTTTGGGGATGGGAAAAAGATTTCATGCTCTGTTGACACTAGCACAGGGACATCTCTCCTATTGGTGTTACAATATTATTTTTTTAAAATCATACCTTAACATTCACATGAATAAAGAAAAATCCAAAACAATATATGCAGAGATAGGAAAAAAATACTGTGGATCATCATACGCTGTAGTTTTAGGAAGTCTTGTTAAAGAGATGGCCAAAAATGAATTTCTATACTCTCAATTGTCAAAGTGAACATAATTTTTATACATTCTGCTACAACTATAATATAAATATCTGTCTACTTCAGTGTATGAAGTTATATTAATCTGTTCCATTTAATAATTTATTTGTCTAGGGTGAATTTTTACATGGCAGTGTGCAGTCTACTATATCCTGCATTTAATATTCCAATCTTAAGAGATACTGTAGACATTATGTTCCTCTATTGGAGTTGTTAACCCTTAAAAGTGTTTGTTTAAATTGTAACTAAAAAAAAGAAATAGGTGGAATTTTATGAATCTCACAAATAGAATTACTTATTAGTCTGTAATATTAATAATTAGTATTTCTAATTGGCAGGCATACAACATTTTTATTTAATTTGTAACCATTAAAATATCATCCCTACAAATAGAAAATATTTAAATGATTACTGAAAGTTGAATGAATACTATAAGTAGTAATCATATTCTACTCCTAATGATATAACCTGCAATATTTATGGATTACAGGATTAAAACTTCCCAAAAGAACCACTTTAAAGCCCAACTGTTACTGTTGAATGTAGCAGTTTAAAAGACTGTTGAATAATGTGGATATCCTGAAGTTATAATCAACTGCAAGCACATTACATATGACTGAGTTTTCAGAAACAGTTTACTGCAGTGTTATATTACAAAACAGACTGGACTATTTTCCTCCACATATAATAGGTAAATGTATTTATTTAAACCTAGAAGACAAGAATAAGTGTAGAGTTCTGTATCTGGGAAGGAAGAACAACATGCACCAGTACAGGTTAGGAGCCAATCTGCTAGAAAGCAGCTCTGTGAAGAAGGACCTTGGAGTCCTGGTGGACTGTGTGTGTTGGTTTAGATGCACTTCAGCTGAGCTAATGATCCTGACACCTTCTGGGGGATAGAAGGGAACATTGTGTGTGTGCCTTATCCCTTAACCAGCCATCCCAGGGTCCTGAAGTCTCTCTTCATTGCCCTTGGACTTCTGGCAGCTGCCTCATCTCTGCCTACCTGAAATATAAATAATAGGTAGTAATCACTTCTTTTATCACTGATAATACATAGTTTTTAGGCATCAGCCTATACCTGCTTGTCATCTTTTCACTGCATATTTACTGTTCAAGTTAATGGACATACTTTTCCAAATACTCCAGTATAATTGAAATGAGTTGGAAGCCTTGAAATTGCAGAGTCAAGCCCCAGGTATATATAACCTGCCAGGATTTACTGGAACACTCGGATATTTCATAGGTTCATGTTAGTATTATTTTAAAACTGCTTCTGGTTTATCTGAAGTAAAATGTATTTATGGAAATTAAACAAGCTATAGAAATACTATTTTAAAGTGACATATATTAAAAGATTGGCTTTGCTTTAGATGACACAGCTATAGCATTGCCTGTAATATACCACATGATGGGTGTTTATACTCTGTTGAAAATTTTTCCTGTCAATGTGCTAAGATTATTAGATGAAGGTAGACACTGATGATACTAAATGAGTACAGTATTTGCTCAATTTTCATCCTCTTAGAATAAGTAGTATCTGAAGTTAAAATCTAAGGTATTAAGTTAAAAAAACGTATGTAAATATTGCAGCAGTATTAAACCCAAGTTAAGTATTGCAGAAGATAACTAGTCAATTGGTGAAGCCCCCCCTTTTAAATCCAGCCATTGATATTGTAAATAAAAGCTCAGATCTGGCTCTCCAAGGTCTAGGTTATTAAGAGGGCTTAAAGGGCACTTTTTCAAACTCATGGGATGTACCTACAATAGTCAGAACACAAGTTCACTTTCATAGACAAATTCCAGATAGCTCCCACCTGGATACATGCTGCCCCATGGCCCCAGAGAACACATATTCAATTCTCTTGGGGTCAAATGAAGCTGGACGCTGGCTGAAGGAATCCTGAGCCACTGCTGGAGTCAGCTCTTAATCAGCAGCTCTTCTTTGCAGACTGACTCCTATAGTTCTATACCATTGCTAATGCAATAGCACATCCTAACTGGGCAAAATATTAGTAAAATAAGCTAGATTCTAGTTTTTATGGTTAAATACTATTATATAGTAAGAAGGTATGAAATGCTTTATTAAGTATTGCCAGATAACTTCAATGTCTTAGCAAAAATGTAGCCCTTTCTCTGTTAAAATATGGGGAAAAATTGGGCCTGCCACTTAATCTCGTTTTATGGTAACATGTTCTTGTCTTCCTTCTCATTTTTGGAAAGTCTGAGTTTATAGCAAAGTGACATCTAATTAAGTTTTCTCGGTTTTCACAAATGGAAAACAAAGTTCCTTGCTCTTACCACCTAGTTAATCTACTTAAGATTCTTACCTGAAGGAAAATATTAACTGTTTTATATATTCTCTTTTCAGTGATGCAGATTAAGAGAGGTGTATATTACAGTGTTGGACCACTTTTGCAACAGTGTTTTAGAATTTTTAGAACCACTAAACCATCTCCCAAAACACCATGTCTGCTTGTTTTTTGAACACCTCCAGGGATGGTGCCTCCACTACCTCCCTGGGCAGCCTGTTCCAATGTCTCACCATTCTATCAGTGAAGAAATTTTTCCTAATATCCAATCTGATAGGGTCTATATGCACTGGTCTGATCCTCTAAGATAGTACAAACCACTCTTAGGCAGTATTAAGCAATTTAAGTGCAAAAGCCATTAACATTATTGGCTCATAAGTACATCCTCTTACGCTACCTCCAGTAATACAACTCCTGTGATACATCAGTTAAAGCTGACTCTGCTTACACATTTTGTTTGTGTGTGAAGACATGACACTAAAAAAAAGTGGGTGGTAAAATAATAGTCAGTGCTCCTTATAACTAACTTCTCTTTGGGCTACATAAAGAGGTGTCTCATGTCAGGCAATGTTTTTTAACATCACTGTGCATTTATGTGAGGATACTGCAAAGAGCATAAACACAGGGAAAAAAAATTATATTGTTTAGGATGATATAAAAACATAGATATAGGTAGAATGAAATATATTAAGTAACTTATGATATACTTTGCTGCTGGATATATGTTTGTAAAGATTATTTGAAATTCTAGATGCTGTAGATTTTATCTATGAAGTACCTGAAATTGCCAACCCCTCCCTGATTCTTACAGAGATAATGTTTCAATAATGAGACTAAATTATTCTTGGTAAGTAGAGTACTTGAAACTACTTACCATTTTTTTCATTAAAATGACCACAGTTCAGGAAGATTATTTTAAATAACATGCTTAAATGTATTTATTTGTGTTGACAGAAGTATTACAGGTTGAATACTTACTGCTTTTTGCTGATGGAGTAGATTCCAAAGGAAGCCACATAAACTGAATGTTTAGAACTAGATGAGAGAGAGAAGAGCAAATGAAAATCTGGGGTGTTAAAAATATCCATTAGTGGTACAAAAATGCATACATACAAGAGATTTATGCTGGGGTTTAAATGCAGCTTTTCTAATTTATTTTTTTTTTCATAGGACAAGCCTCTTTATGCACAGTTAGGAGTAATGCAGAATGACAAATAAGGAGCAGAGGATGCTGTTATTCTGCAGGTTCATTGCTCTCACCCCTAGCAGTTGTGCTCTTCTCAGGATAGCAGGATAATTTTTTGCGACAAAAAAAAAAGAGTTAACAATGTCATCCTTAACTAGCATAGTGAAAGCATGGTGTCTTCCTGGCTAAATGTATATCAACAATTAGCATATTAAGTTGTATTTTGACCCTGAGGGACGGTTGATATTTACTATACATTCACAAGTGAGATTCTACCCTTTTATTAAAGACAATTTGTAGTGCCAGAAGAGCTTCTTTAAGACAAGTACTGTCTTGTCTACCACATGGTGAGAAAATGGACTCTTTCGAAAAGCTTCTCAGCTTTGAAGCATTGCATTCCCTTTACCTGGAACTTTTGTACATACTGTTTGTTATACAGAGATTTTCAAAGCTGCAGCCAATCAGAGACTAATTTTTTTTTCACTATAGACAGCTTCAGATAATCATTGCTGGGAATAAAAGTTATAAACAGAACTACCTGTGTCTTTCTGCTGTGTTAGTGACTCAGTCACCTACCATGTCTCACACATGATTTGTGTCAAGTTAATTTAGGGAGATTATAATATGTATTCTCTTTTGTTTAGTGGACTCTAAAACTATTGACTTCAATGCATAGAATCAAAGACTGTTTAAGGTTGGAAGGGACCTTAAAGCTCATCAGATTCCAACCTCCCTGCTATGAGCAGGGACACCTGCTGAAATGAATATTCATAGAAGTCTCAGAAATGTGGTAAAAATCGCAACACATGCACTTCCTAGGTTTTACCCCTTCTTCTTGTGTTATGCACACATTTTTTTATGGTCATGGAATATTGTATCACTCAGGACAGGATAAACTGCTACAGGTGCTTTATGTTTGTACATTTATTCTCTGTTCAGCTGATAAAGTGGTGAGCTCTAGGCTTTCCTGCGCAGCCTAAGGGTACTTACCCTGGGTTGTGTCAGGACTCACTCTCAACATTTGGAGCAGGTACACCCACACACTTATTTTTGAGTGACCATAATTGGGGAAGGGCTTTTATTCATTTGTAGCCCTTGGGTGACTCAAGGAATTCAGGACCTTTAAGTCTGCACAGAGATGTACTGCTGTGATATTCATGCTTGTTCTCATGGTGACCTTCACCAGCTTCACAGGCATTGGTTTGCTTTATTCAATGTTAATCCATTTTCCTGCAAAAAAGATTTTTGCTTTTTATCTTCTGGCAGACAGTGTTAGTGTGTATATGAGATCTTCCAGTTCCTTTTGTGACCTCATTATTCTATGACTGATGTGATGGGGTCATTGACTTCACCTCTGCAATCTGTTATGCTATTAGATCAAGTGATCTACTAGGACACACTTGCTGGAACCTTGCCATAGCACCTCAGCTGAACATCAGTCTCCTCTAGTGAAATATTACTAGTGAACTACTCTAGTGAACTGTGAGCTATGGCTACTTACTGCCTTGGTCAGATTTGGTGGTCAGGAACTCTGTCATATTTACCTTTATATTTTTTTAAAGAGATATGTCATCAGACTGTGCGATTGGTTAACATCTCCTATGATAACTGGTTACTGAGCATTCTTCTCCTTTTATAGTTTTGTTCT
>NW_009954301.1:64643-134902 GCF_000747805.2 Chaetura pelagica
CACAAATTTCTTTTGTTGAGATAAAACCCCCACAAAATCAATATTCTTAGTGCTTGGCAAGAATTACAGTCATACTCTAATCTTGAATGTATTAATTATTACACACTTGTCATACTTCTTTCATTTGAGCTATCATAAAAGTTCTATACTTCCCTGCCTGTTTTGCTCTGCTTTTTCTTCTACGTTGTGTACTAATTTTCCACATTTTTTTTAAGATTCTACCAAATCAGTATAGCTTTAGATTATCCTATTGTATGGTTTTGTCTTACCAGTGGTATAGGATTTTATAAAAATATCTGTATTCTATAATTAAAAAAAAAAAAATCCTCCACAACTGTCATAAATCTTGTAAACATGATATGAAATCTGTGTAGTAGTGTTTTAGTCTAAACCCTTTATATTTATGGTTTTGGTTTCTTGCAAACTTAAGATAATGGATTTGGAGATAGAGAGAAAATTGCAAGATCATTCCTTTTTGTAAAATTTCACATTTCATTTCCTTGGATTTTTTGCTAATCCGGCTACTGAAGAGCTGAAAATTGAAACTGTGTTAAAAACGTATTGTTCTGATCATAAGCAAAGAATATTACATGGTGTATGGTAAAGAACTGCAACTGTCAACACAAAGTAATGAAAATCTGCAATCAATATTAAATATTGGCTGCTTAAACCAGTAAACTCTTAGTCCATTTGCAACAGAGGAAATGTGGTGGCTCAATATGAAAAGATTCTATTCACATATTGTTTACATATTGTATTAACATAAATCAGGTGTATTTGGGAATCTATAAATACATTTACACTTTTCAAGTGTTCCTTTCTTTTAGTACTTGCATGAACATGTGTTATAGAAGGCAAAGTTTTCTAAAATTCAGGGTCATCTGTTGGAAGAACAAATTTTAATGCAGTCGGTACTTTAGAAGTGCATTTTAAAAGGCAGTTAATGTTGTAGGAAGGAAATTGTTTGGAGCTGGGTACATGATGAGAAAAAGACTTCACCTTTCCAAGAAAAGAAATGTGTTATTGCACATACAGTTGAGTTCAGTTGTTTACCTTCAACAGACTTTTTAAGGGTTGACCACATTGAAAATTCAAGCTTCTTCATGCAATTTTTAATATTTTTTTTTTTCCCCTGAATAATATTATTGAGTCTTACAGATTATTTAATCCAAAACATACCTGCAAATTTATGTTCTCTACAAGGACATTCTTACACTAGTGTGTCCGGAGATCGAATAAACACACACAGGTTCAAATTCAATCAGGCTGTAGAGCACCTGAAACTGTGTCCCATTTAAATTTGAGGCTGAATTTGATCAAGTATCTAGCAAACAACTAAATAATTCAGTCCAGTGGCAGTCTTCTTTCACATGACTTGTGCATCTGCCCTGATTGTGAATGTAGCTGTTTTCCCAGGCATGGAGCTTTGCTTTGATGAAATGTGTCTGAAAAAACAATTTTTAATACATTCAGTAAATAATACTTTGTTTGTCATTAAAGTCACATGTTTTTCCATCTCTATGGAACCTCTGTTTTAGATTCTGAGGACTAAATAATTCAGTCCAATGGAACCAAGACTATTTCACTTGGAATCTACAGCTGCTTGGGGCAGGAGAAATGTGTCTTGTCCTCTCCTTCTGGTGTCGTGAAGGGTCTTTCTCTGATGGATGGCACTAGAAAAAAAAACAAAACACGAAAAATATTTGATAGATTTATACTTTGGGAGTCTTACAGCCCCACTTTTGAAAAATACTACAGAACTTCTTTGTACAGCTACACAGTGTAGAATTGTTTAGGCTGCACTACATTATGCAGTGTTGCATTGTAAAATGAAGTGATTACAATGTGATTGGAGTAGCTGATACATTTCAAATCACTTGACAGAAGGGGAAGAGTAGTGGAAAATCAAAAGAATATATATGGGTAGCAGAAGTGATCAGAACAAATTGTGAATCTAATTATCTTTGATGGCTATCCCTTTTTGAAGTGTAATGCTTTGTAATGGCAGTTTGGTTTGGGTTTATGATGGCATGGATCTCTCAGTTTTAATTTCTCAAAAACCACATAGCAAATGATAGTTGGATACCATGGTAATATCAAAACATGATATTATCTTCAATGGTGTGAATTTCAAGGTCGTTTTGCTGTTTCAATTCATTTAATTGATTGTAACTGTTTCTAATCAACTGGGATAATAAAGCTAGCATCAGTAGAGGTTTTTCATCCCCATTTTGATGGAAGATGAATGTTCTCTACCCTTATTCTCCAGTTCTTCTGGGCCAAATGCAACTGCTCCTAACACACTGAAAGGTCTTGGATGTCTTCCAATGTTAATGTAAGCTGCATACATATGATGGCATTTGTTTTGATGGATAGTGTCTGCAGGGATGTAGACAAGGATGAAATGTCTGTGCTAGTATTTTTTCTACTAAGAATCTCTGAAACTCCTATGGAAGATAATCTGCTCATCTGTTGGTGTGACTTACCACAGGTATCTAGAGTTCAGTGAAGTAAAATCACTCACTGTTAGCCAATAAAACTTACTGGAGCATAATGAAAATCTCTTACTTCACACTCAGTGTTTCTATTTTAAGGATAATTTCATCTCCTCTCTGGCTGAACACGTACCTGAGGCCACCAGGAGAGTTTTAATGATCAAAGTATAAAAAAGGATCAAGGTGACCAGTCAATGAGTTGACAGATGGAGAATGTACTTTGTAAATCAGGATTGCAGAGAATCTGTTTTTCTTCTCTGGCTTTTTTGACAAGCTGTGCATAAATGAATGTAACAGGGGAAAGGTGACAACACCCGAATGAAGAACAGGATACAATGTTTTCAAGCAAGTACTCTATAAAACAATGAAGACAGTTAAGTATGATGTGGTGATGAATTTGTTTGTTGGGGTTGTTGTTGTTTGGTTTTTGTTTTTAAATTCAGTAATGCTGGAGCTAAGTATGCACCTCAAATATCATCTGCTTTGGTGGTATGCCATTGAGATACAAGTCTATTGGCCTCCTCCAAGTAATGGTAGAAAATTATGCTGTTAGTAAAATTCTGGGGCCTTCTCACATTAACAGGGTACTGAAACTCTCTTCAGTATTATCTCACAGACATTTGTTTGCCTTCTCAGCACCTGTAACTTCAGCCCTAGAGGGAGCCTTTTTTTTTTTTTTTTTTGATCCCTCTTTGGTACCTGTGGCTAATTAATATGAATTTCTGTGTCTTTTTCATTGCAAGAGCAGTTTGTGCAACACAGATTTAATTCTAATGGTGCTGTAATATACAGAGTCACAGAATCACACAATCCTAGGGGTTGGAAGGGACCTCAAAAGATCATCCAGCCCAACCCCCCTGCCAGAGCAGGGTCACCCAGAGCACATCACACAGGAATGCGTCCAGGTGGGTTTTGAATGTCTCCAGTGAAGAAGATTCCACAACTTCTCTGGGCAGCCTGTCCCAGGGCTCTGTCACTCTCACAGTAAAGAAGTTTTTTTTTAATGTGCATGCGGAACCTTCTGTGTTCCAGTTTGTGCCTGTTACCCCTTGTCCTTTCACTGGACATCACTGAAAAAAGCCTGGCTCCATCCTCCTGACACTGCCCTTAACATATTTGTAAACATTGATGAGGTCACCCCTCAGTTTCCTCTTCTCCAAGCTGAAGAGACCCAGCTCCCTCAGCCTTTCCTCATCAGGGAGATGTTCCACTCCCTTACTTTCAAGATACATGTTTCTAGCCCATCACGTATATTTTATAGAATAGTGTGGATGTTGATTGGTATCATTCAGCCATTATAATTACCACCAGTCACAGAATCATAGAACAGTTGGGTTGGAAGGAGCCTTCAAGATCATCTAGGTCCAACCTCCCTGCATGGTAGTGACACCTCCCATTAGACCAGGTTGCTCAGAGTCTCATCCAACCTGCCCTTTTAATGAGTTACTAGTGTGTTACTACTAGGGCAATTTTATGGATCTCATGTCAGTTGAATTTCAAGGAAAGGCTGGATGTGGCACTTAGTGCCATGGTCTAGCCACCATGTGGTGGTGTTGATCATATGAACTTGATGATTGTAAAGGTCTTTTCCAGCCTTGGTAATCCTGTGATTCTGTGATTCTGTAACTTCCTCTTGTATTCCAGTACCAGTTTGCAGTTATGTCCATAGCTATTTGAAATTACAAGAACATTACATACAGGAATATCTATTTTTTAACTTATTTATTTATACATTTACTTTTTTATACTATTCATCGCTTTCACTGCCTCACCCTTCCACCTGACTTTGTTTCCCATTTTCTGTCTAATACTCCATCTGGAGATCTCTTTTCATATTGTTCATTGTACAATCTATGAAATGGGATAAATAATTTTGTTTTCTGATTTACATGCAGTTCATCAGCACAGAGTTTTCAGCAGAATCATGGAAAGCTCAAAACAAAGTATATTTGTTGAATTAATACTAGCAGGTAACAAATAGAAAAAAGTCAGCAGAACAGAACTCAGGTGCCATTTCAGTATTTAACATCATGACTCCTTGAGATAAATTTGTCAGTGTTATCAGTTTCAGTCATATCAGGGACTCAAACTGTGATGGATGTACATTTGCATATTATGATTTTGTCCTGCTTCAGGGTGACACCTTGGCATAATTATTCCAATGCATGCTGCTGACAGAGCAAATCTTGCAAAGCAGAATTAGAGAGTGTTTCTCAGTCTGTATTACACATTTCTCTGGAATCTTCCTCACTTGTGCTTCACTGTGAGCAAACTAACTGGTAGAAGCTTCAGGGCATATTTAGTTATGAAAGACTGTAAATATATAGAAGACAAAACCTGAAGTGTTAAAAATATATATTTAAATAAAGAAAAAGTGTCTTATACAGTATTTGTCAAGGTCAGAAAATAAATAATGTAATAGTTTCTCTGCAATATGCAGTTTTGTGTCTGATTTTCAGGAAATCAATGCCCTCTGCCTATGACTTTTTATAATTAACCAATACTTAAATGAGGGCTGTGATGATAGTACAATGTTGGGGGTTTTTTTTAAAATTGCAAGACCTGAATCATCAACACTAAAATGTCAGATAAAAACAGTAAATATAAGGTAGCTGAACTCCCAAGACAGATGAAATTGCTCCCTTGCTTAAAAATTATCTAATGTCAAGTGTGACAAATTTGTGTAAACTCTTTGTTGCTTAATTTCCCATTTTGGAGTGCTGACTCTTACCTTCCTACCTCACAACAGAATTTGGTGATAAACACATTTTAAAAGTATGACTTCTTCAGGAAGATGCCTTGTAAGTGCCTGAGATTAGTCTTTTTTAACTTGTGTGGGTAAATGGGGGCATGTGGTGGTGTAGCCCATCCTGGGCTACTTTGCAATCTAAGGATAAGCCAACATTGTGTTCTTGTTTTGTTACAAGTGCAGTGAGTTGGGATGATTTGGCACTCTCTTGTATTGACTACAAGTGCAATTAATTGGGATGATCAGGCACTCCCTGACTGAACACAAAACTCCTGCTGCTTGGATCCTAGCCTGATCTGGTAGGTACCAGAACTGTACAATATGGAAAGTACTAGAATTGTATCCTTGCTGAGATACCAGAATCATGTAACACAAGTTGTGGCCCCCCCAAAAAACCCAAAAATCTACTGACCAAAGTAAATAATCTTGAGGTCCTATAATTATCAATCTTGAGACCCTTTGAGCTCTCCATGATCACAACTGTGACCCAGTATCTCCCCATAAGGTGGGATGCCTGTCAGGACAGATTTTATGAGTTTCACAGACCTGCTACTGATAGACATGATAACGAAGAAGCACAGTTCCAAGACTGACCCCTGGTAGATGTCAACCAAGGAGAAGTGTGAGTAATTCACTATAATTGGATTTTGTGAAGTTTAGAGGTTATTTAGTACCAGGAATTCATTACATTCATTAAGATTTACAAAGGAAAAAAATCTAAATCATAGATTAACCTCTGTATTTGTGTGAGTCTGTGTCTAATTTAAGAAACTATTGTATGTCTTGTGTGAACCTTGCCATTCTTGAATCTTTAACCAGATTTTTACTTCTACAAATATCTATTGGGGGAAGCTAAAGGTCAAGCTGTTCACATTTCTATGGCAGTGAAAAACGGTCTCTCTTCTGCTTATTCATGTTAACTTCTGACACTTGCTGTTCACCATGGTTGAAAATCCTGGGTTGAAACCGTATCAGAAACTCTGAACATAATTATAAACTGGCAGTGTTGAGGAAGCCTGTTTGCTTTGTATCAAAAGTGGCTGAAGGAAGGTAGAATTACGGGAACAGAGTTGCTGTCACATTAAGGAATGTTAGGGAAGGACAGAACTGAAGTAGTTCTGGCTTTTCTTTGAAATGCTGGCATTTGATAAGTACACTAGATAGGAAATGAGAAGATTTGTTTCAGCAAATAAGTGGACATCTAGTAGAACATAAAGAAAAGGACTTCATTCCATGATGAGTAGTAATCTAAATCTAAAATGTCACTGTTCTCCAAGAGCTGTTTGTAGGGCCTTCCCTAAGCTCTATTTCTACATCCGCTCAAGTCAAGAGCCAAAATCTGATTGACATTAATGGGAGCAGAATTAGGCTCATATTGAATGTTTGGAACAATGTTAGTGTTGCTGTCAGCAAGATTATGAGGTCTACTCTCAGGCTTTCCCATTGACATCTGCCTGTTTCAAGGTATAAATGAGCTGACACACAAGGCATGCATGATGATATTTTTACATCTGCCTGTATTGGCAGCCAGGAGAGCTGTAAAATACTGGAAGCTTGACAAACCCTGTGGATTTCAAAAGTTAGATTGCAAATGTTTTCAGTTCAGCCTCATTAAAATAGGCATAATAGTAAAGGGAGAGCCAGAATGTAGATATCTTTTATCCAAGACAGCACAAGGAGACAGAACAAGTGTTTTCTCTGAAGACCTATAAATGGTTTTAAGTACAGACTTCTGTTTACAGAGTGAAACTAGGGGCAAAAAGAAATTATCTATTTGATGCCTTGGTAAAACTTCATTTTAAAACAATAGGTTAAGTGTGTGTGAAAATTTATTTTCCACCTAAAAATCATTCTGCAATCATTAGGTTACCATTACTTCATACTTTCTACTCCTCTGAACCCTTTGATTTTTTTATCTTCTTCCAGGATTTTGTATGCAGACACAAGAATTCTGTGTCCTGCATTGTTTGAACAATGTGTAGCAGATGTCTCTTCTGATTTTGACATATTACAAATCAATATATTTTCTTAAATGAAAAGGAGAAAAAAAAAAAAAAGGTCATCCTAGATCTTGTAGACAAACTGAGTTTGTCTAGTCTGAAATACACATGCAAACCTCTCAAGCACTTTTCACTGAATGATGAGAAAAAGCTTCCTTTGTAAAAATATTGAAATATTTAACTACTTTATGGCTCACTAAATTACTTCAACAACTTGTTCTGGACATTCCCATCGTTAAGCAGAACAAAGAATAAGGTATTTTTTTAAATTGGATTGAGCTTTTTATTTTTATTGTCATCAGTAATAATGACTGCACATCCTCAACATGGAAGCTGCATTTACAAGAAGGAAAGAAGAGCTGTTTCTCAGGTATTGCTTTAACACACAACAATGCAAAGGTCCCGAGTGCTTCTTGTGGTGACAAACAGCTCCAGCTTCTTCTGGATTTTCAGTGAGCAGAAACTGAGACCGTTTGTTATCTCACAGGATGTACTGAACAGCTCTCAGGTCATGGGATGAAGTTCTGCCAAAATCTCTGCTGTAGCAGACTGTACTTTGGCGGAAATATGAGTAGATACAAAATAACATTTTCTTACCAAGATGCTTTTCTATTTCCATGGCAGCAGACAGTTTGGACAGAATTCAAGTGTGCAGGTTTTTTTCTTCTTAGGAAAAGGCTTAATGGGAGCAGTGGGATTAAATTGGTGTTTGTTATACAAAGTTGTGCTGTGTGGCTGTTGCTGTCAAGAGCACAGGCTCTTTGAGCTGTAACTAGTGTTTATCCACTTGAAGCTTTATTCTATGTCTGTTTGTTGTTGTTGTTGTTGTTTTATAATTCCAGTTATCTTAAAATGTTACGATTCTAAGGATGGTGCAAGATACATATTATGTTTAGTAGTGTTATTCTACACATTTTTGTTCACTCACTTCTCATCCCTCTGCATTTTTCATAATGGATCTGAGTTTGGAAGATGGAAGTGCACAAAGCAGATTGTTTGCTGCTAGTTCTGTTGCTTAATTATCAAGAGGAATTTCAGTCACTGTTAATAAGGCCAGTATAGAGCCTGTACTGTTAGATGCTCTAAGATCAACCAAAGTTACTTTAAAGGGTGAAAATGGCCATATATGCCATGGTAATAATCTCTGTGGTTTTATTAACTTTTGTTAAGGTATTTCTACCTTACTCCATTTCAAAATGTGCATGTAGACTGTTCTGTGGAATGTAAATGAGAGTGTATGTAAAGAAGGTTGTGAGTAGATACCATAATGGACTGTATCTTAATACTGAGTATATGAGTGCTCAGGAAGGAAGCAGGATAACGTAAGAAAAGGTTACAAAGTCAGCTAATTATAGAATAAAGTTGTAGGTCCTTCATTCTTGTTTTCATGGCTCTTATGTGTGTTAGTCCTCAGTATATTGCCTTTCCAATTGACCTCTCAGAAAGGGCTCATAATCATGTTGAAATGGAAGACTTAACTGCAACAAAAATTGCAGAGTGAAACATGCATTTTACTTGAAGGAAGTCAAGGAGGGAAACAAACTGAGGCATTTTAGGAGATGTTAATAAGGACTTGTCAAAAAACATGGAGTACCTCAATGCTTCCTTGTCTGTCTTAGATGTTTGGGCTGGCTGTTACCCAAAAATATTACATATGATACCACAAATCCACGTAATTCTTCAAGAAAAACTTTTGCAGTATGGTAGGGTGTTTGTTGAATTAATATCTTCTGAAATACCGTGGTGCAAGCTCAGTCAGGTTTGGATATTGCTAGAGCTAACAGTGACAAAGCATCTGAGGTGGAGTCCCATTAAATTAATAAGATTGGTAATATTCTCTCTCAGCTTCTAAAATTCCCACTTTCATCCTAGTACAAACCGACTACAATCTGTTGTTATTTAGCTATATTTCAATTTTATTCTTCAGGTCTGCTACCTGAGCAAATCTAAGAGACTGAGCAGTTAGTAGAAGATGTTGGACCTTCAAGTACTCCATAGATTTGGGTGTAGAGCAGCACTGAGTATAGAGGATAAGAGTGAAAAGGAGTGCACATCAATCAGTTTAAAAGGTCTGACAGAGAAGTGAGGAGAAAATAACTTTTATCACAAAGACAGCTTCATGTTAAGGCAAGTATGTGCCAGTTGAGGCTGTTGGCAAGGATGACAAATAGCTGTCTCAGTCACTAACAATAGTTGTAACATCTCATAGTGAAAGCCAGCCATGTCACTACAAGCTCATGACTGCAAAGTTAAATCAAGTCACAGATCTTGCTATGTGGTTACCCTTGTCTTCTGCAAGTAAGAGCCAAAGATATTATTTAAGACTGTGTTGATGGTTGGCAGATGTTCCTTAATGTGACTACATAAATGCTCTTCTATTGAAAAATCTTAGACAATTGTAGTCATGTCAAGTTAGTCTCCTTTTCATGGAAAACTTTTGTTCATAGACCAGGAAGTGTAAAACAATTATGGAATATTACTATTTTTTAATCTGAAATGCAAGGCTTTGGATTTTACACTTAGAAATTTTGAATTTCAAATCAGATTTTAATTTTCTCACATGGTTTTAAACCTTTCATAAGGTACTGTACTACCTTGATTAGATTTAAACTGTTGGTGTTGGAAGTAATGCACCTTTTAGATAGAAGAACATAGTTTTCTTATTCAGAATTTTAGAAAAATGAATAAAAATGACAAGACAATTTAGTTCACTTCCAAAAGTGACATACATGCCATAGCTCCTCTTCAAGCATCTGAAGGCATGTACTGTATATCTGGTAGCATTTAAGTTTTGGCTTCTCATCATAAATGATTGTATGTCAGTGACCAGCTGATCTGTTTTGTAAGAAGTCATTTCAAGTTGGTGATCTTCCTTGTCAGCTAAAGACTTGAGTGTCTTCTTTTAGCAGTCCCTCAACTTTAAGCACTTTTCCTTCCTCATCAATTACTCCAATTCAGATTTGGCTTGGTTTATCTCCAATGGACATAAGCTTCATTTGAGGACTTGAATGCTATCTAAAACACAAGTTAGTGCTAAGGAAGTATTTTCCAAGGTACTTCTGCTCCTTTTGCAATTTAAACATTACAAACTTATTTTTATGTTCTAAACTTATTTTTATGTTCTAAACTAATTTTCTGATGGAAATATTCTCTCCACTTGCCCCTGGCAAACCTCTCTTCCTTACGTAGTTGGAAACACTTATTCAAAATGAAGTCAGTAGCAACAAAAACTCTACAATATTTCCTTATCTTTTATTTTTAAGTTTTGGAAGTAAGTCTTGTTCCCTATTTAACAAATATTAGGATCAAAGTTGACCAGGACTGGTGTTTTTTTGCTTTTGTTAGACATGAAAAACTTAACAAGCATGTCAGGCTCTCAACAGACTTTCATCAGCATTCTCTGGTGGTTCTGAAGAAAATCTAATGCATTCTGCAGCCTCAGCCCTGAGGTCCCTATCCTTTTGACAGTCTATATAATAAAAATTCAACACATCATGGAAGGTACTGTTGGAGATCAACAGCCTTATGTCAGACAAAAATAGAGAAGCTTCAAAGAAAGGAAGTGAATGGCTTACCCAATATACTTCATGAAAAATCATTCTGAATTATTCATGTCTGCTTTCATTTGGCCCATCACATATTTCTTAAGTATTGCAGCCACTACTTAGTTCAGTTACTGCCAATTACAAAATGTTACTGTAAACTTTTATTATTTTTTAAAAACATTTTTCATGTGAAAGTTGCCTACATCTACCACAGTCTTACATTTTCATGCGTTAAAACTCAAGATGTAAGTATCTATCTTGGCAAGAAATTTTCAGAGAAGGGTGCAAAATATTTTCTATCTGGTGAAAAGGTTTGAAGCCTAAAAAAATCTATGCTACTCCAACATAAGGTCAAGGTACTCTGGGAGGCACACCAGGTTAATCAAGGCATTAACTTGGAACAGAATCTCATTTCCTTCCATTTCTGACTGGGATCCTGAGAGCCTGAAGTTGCTATGGGAGTCTATCCAATAAGAGCTTTTTTAGTCAGTTTAAAAATATTTTAAAAAAATCATTTGCTACCTGAATAAACCGGATACATAAGTTATTTCTATGAAATTAATAAGGATCCCTATACTATTATGTATCTCATTGCTCTTCTGAGTGCCTTTTGAAATGGTTTCCCTCGATTTAAAATGTGTATATTGAGTTATAAAACACCTCTGTACAAACAGAGCTGAATGCATTGGGTAATATACTGTAAATCTTTTTTCTGTACTTTGGTTTGTGATACAACCTTTGCATTCATTATAGAAGCAAAGATTGAGCTGAGTAAGTTTAAAGCCTATTAACTCAACCATATGCAATATGCATTTACTGATGATAAGAAAAAACAGCTCATGAAGTTTTGTTTATTTTATTTTGCTATATTTACATATTTAAAATTTCTTGCCGTATGGAGCATTAATAAGATCATATGTGCAAACTTCCTTCACTATTGTATGCATTGTATTTACAGAAGGTGGGTGATGACACCTGACACAAATTAGGATTTTACAGTTTTAGGATGAATTATGAGGCTGCAAAAGGAAAATCTGAAGAGTTTTCATGGTGTTTCCGTCACCTAAAATCTAATAGTGCAAAATCCTCTGAGTTGCTCTGTAGCAGCAAATGCTCTGGAGTTAGGCACATTTGTTTCTCTAAAGAAATCACACCTTCTAGGATTTGAGGCTCTAGGGAAAAGTAGATAGACCAGGCAAAACTTCTGTAAAGGTTTAGTAGGTGAATTACCAGCAAACATGAGAAGGAGGATGGAGGGTAAACAAGGGTAAACTCTGGAAAGCAGAAACCTTGAGAATGGTTTCAAATCAACAGACCCACCTTGCCTTTTTGCATACCAATATGGAAGGGAGAAGGGCTGTTAGACATTTAACATTAAGGCCAACATGAGTGATTTTTAGATGACTTTTGCAGTCATCTAAAGGCAGTAGAACCTGGTTGATGATTTGCATTGACGCAATATCTGCTGAGTATATGTTTGCACTCATACAGCAATGCTAATTATTAATAATTCACTGGATGTTCCTTAAACTTACAAGCATTTTGTTGGAGTAAATTTTCCAAATAACTCCATTGTAGATTAATAGGTTTTCATATACATTATTATTATTACTAGTAATAATAGTAATGTATTGTTACAATTTCAGAATCATAATTCTGCATTTGGATTGTTTTCTTATTCTTTACTCTCTTAGTGATACAAACGTATGCCTACACAAAAAAAAAATGAAACCTGTTTTGAGGCTCTGTTTTTCTTCAACTGTGATAACAACAGCTCTTTTACCTTTCTTGATTGACTCAAAATTCTGTTGGTTTAATATCACATTTGTATCCTCCCTGTGCAGTAACAACATTATATATAACAACAACAAACATGAGCATCCATGATTATCTTATGTGGTAATAGAATAATCTCTGCAGAGTTGTTTGCTGTTTCATTTGCAAAAAACCCCCAACAACCTGTTGTAACTTTGTCTTCTTTTCGTGCTTTATATTCTTGACAATGATGTTTCTCTGTTCAACAGTTTTTACTTGTGAAAATGTTCATGTTGATTCACTTCTTGTGATGCTTTCCAGATTATTTTTTCAATGTTCACTTTGCATGCATTCATATATGATGTTGATATTTTTTTTGCAATTCAGTTCACAAGGCACTGTCACATAAATAATACATTTCTAGACTTCTGCACATGCCTATTAACCTGACTGACCTCAAACCTCTTTCCAATTTGTAAAAAGTTTCCTTCTGTAGCAATACTTTATACTTTGCTCCTGATCCAGTCTTTTTAACTGGTAGCCCATTTTAACCTTTATTCTTTACCTCAACCACTAATCTTTGATTTGGAACTTTGTCAAATACTTTTGAAAATCCAAGTATATTACATCCACTGAATTGCCCTTATCTCTTACAGCAGCAGTATCTTCAAAGAACTCCAGCAGGCTAGATAAGCATGACAGTTTCCTGCCAGAGTCCTTGCTAGTTATTCCTAATCAAACTATGCTTCTCCAGGTGTTCTCCTTACTGCAAAGGCCTGTGTGAAATAGTTTGAAGTATTTTCTTCTTGAGCTACTATCTACAGTTTGCTGTTAAGTCATTTCTGATTACTTTAAATTTAAAGTTTTCCTTGGCTTTAGCTAATGCTGTTTTCCTTCTGTCTGGCATATATGCTATGCCTATTTTTTTTTGTTCACATTGGAAATATTGTTAATAACTTATTACTGTTTGATTTGTATCTGGTGTAACTAGATCTGTTGTTACATGTTGGTTGTCATTTATAGACAAACTTGAAAAGTAGTTCAGTTTTCTGCTAAGCAGATGAATTGCTGCTTTCACAAATTGCAAAGAGAATCTATTGCACTAGAACTAGTTAAAATTGGTATTAATTTTTGCTCAGTTTCAGACTTTTTGTTTTGTATCACCCCTAAATTCACTTCAGATGATGTAATAAGTGTTCCCTTTTGAAAAACGTTAAACATTTACATGAGGGATAACTCTTCTGCTACTTCAACATAGGTTTATAGAAATTCAAGACCTCAGTCACCGTGATCTTTAGCTTATACCTCTTATTCCTGCACATACTGTAATCATAACCATAATAGCCAAGTGTAAAAGTCACCCATATATTTCCTTATTTTCAAATAACTATTCCGTGGACTGTTTTGTCAATTTGTATGGTTCTCCTGGTGTATATCTATTTATGTATGATGAAAATATAACAAATGTAGCTTTGGATGGGAACTCTTCTCCTTCCTTCACTTCTGTTTCCCTTGCCTTGTTTTGTCTTCCTTCCTTTGCTCTGTATGGTTTCTCTAAAGGTTTTCTGCTTAAACAGTTGTCAGAGACTTCAGCAGAACAATCACTTGAACCATTGCAGCTGAAGGAAGTGTATTGTGGGCTTGTTCCTCAAACAACCCACATAACTGTATCAAGCCTAGAGCTCTGAAGCATTTACTTTTCTGTCACTCCACAGAGACAGTCCCCCATGCACAAAAGAGCCACACAAGCTACAGGTTTGGAATGGAAGATTTACTTGTCCTCCTGCCTCCTCTGTGTTCTGAGTTGCTGTGACTCAACCTGGCTACAGCCATTTGATGGTTCTTTTTGCATCTGAGACTCGTTATTGTTGCTCTTGATTGAGATAACACTAAGTGCTTCCACTGTCAGGAGATGCCTGGAAATGAACAAGTGTGGTGCAATTTCTCTTGCTTAACAGTGATGCCTAAATTGCTATTTGCTTTCAGGAGTGATTAGCTGATTATTAGATACTGGGGCTTTTTTTATATATGATTCTCATCACCCTTATAGCTAAAAATTTTTCAAGAGTATAATAATTGCTCTGACTTTGGAAACTAGATGCTGGGAATGATTTCTATTTGCAGCTCTCTGGTGGGCCTACAAGAAGTGATTTGATAAAAAATTGCCCTGACAATCAAGGCTGTACCTTTGTCTGTAACAAGAAATACCATAGATAGCTTTTTAAAAAATAGAAATCTTATTTTAACACAGCTGTAAGAATATGGCTAGCATTCATTTTAATTGAATGACACAAATATTTTCAATATAATAACTAGAAAAGAATATTGAGAGTTTGAGGAATAAATCTATAGAATTAGTCATTCAGTTTTCTTGTGTCAAAGTTCAACCCCAGCTGGCAACAAAGCACCAAACAAAGCACTTGCTTGCTCTTTCCAAGTTGGATGAGCAAGAGAATCAGAAGGGCAAAAGTGAAAAAACTCTTGGGCAGATATATAGTGTGATAGGAAAAGCAAAAGCTGTGCACAAAAGAAAAGCAAGGAATTTATTCACTACTTCCCATTGGCAGGGAGATGTTCAGCCATCCCCAGGGAAGCAGGGCTGCATCACACACTTTAGAAGACAAATTCCATAACTTCAAACATCTTCTTCTTCCCTCAGCTTCATATACTGAGCACTATGTAATATGGTATGGAATATCTCTTTGGGCAGTTAGGGTCAACTGTCCCAGCTATGTCCCTTCCTAATTTCCTGTGCACCCATCACTGAAAGTAATGGAAGTTCTTAAGGTTGCCTAAAGAATCCAACAAAGATATTAGGAAAAGGTGATTTTAATACAAATTTATGAAAGTGTGACCTAACAGTATTTGATGGCAAAGTTCACCCTATTACTTACTATGTAGAAGGGATGTGTAGGGGTTGGAATTAGATTGGAATGACTTACATGGGGATCAGAGGAAATTATTAAGGGGAAAACATTGGGGAGAAATTAGGGATAGGGGAGATTGAGTGAAGATTTGGCTAGAGTGTTTTGCACAAGAATCAGAGAAAAGAATCAGGAAGATCTTCCCATTGAGTGAGGAATTTGAGTGGACCCCCTTGCCTTCTGAACTTCTCAGAGATGACTCCAGGTGAGGCTGAATCCAATTCTAGTCCCAGACTTGGTCATCTGTTTATGACTAAAGGGTTTAGTGTAGGGATTTCAGTGTAGTGCTTCAACACATAGTTATAGGTCTGGTGTGATTTGGAATAGGAGCACATTGAGGTTGATTGGTGCTATAATAAAAAATCACAAAATACTCACTGGTGGGGTGGTGTGAGGAGCAGGAAAGTTCTTGATTCTGTGTAAGCATTGCTCAACAATACTGAAAACTTCTCTGCATTACCTACACTGTTTTAAACAAAAATCCAAAACTAATTCTATCCCAGCCAAAACCAACACGCCTTGTAATTTCCTTGGTAACTAATGTTTATGACTGTAACTTTTACCATAAGGAAGGCATCCATTTCTTGTAGCAGAGGTTTGCCAAATCCTGAACATGTTTGGTGTTATTCTGCCTTATGTCCCTTAGCTCTGTGCTCTGGTGAATTGAACTGAAGTATTTTCAACTGCTTTAAAGCTGTCAACTTGGAGTACAGAGAGAACCTGACAAAACTGAGTAGGTTTGTCTGTAGTAAGTCCAGAAGGTTTTTCAGTATATAAACAACAACAGGTTATACATTTCTAGTACTTTGTAGACATATAATGTGACAGAAAAAGGACTGAACGCTGAGGGAATCAACCTGCAGTGGAGAAACATACTTGCTAAACTGTGTTGTGTATTTTCTTTGGTGGTTAGAACTAAAATGGGGGTGATGTAGCCTCAGGGAAGGTTTCTGGACAACTGGATGTAAAAGATGCTACATAGCATCAAGTTCTGAATGTAGGCTGCTAGACCTCAGACTCAAACACCTTCTGTTAATGAGCATCTGTATCTGAAATCTGTCCAGATTTTGCACAGACAAATAATTCATAATAATTACCTAGTTAATAGCTATTTTTCTTGTGAATTAAAGTGAATTTTGGGTCAATTAAAGTTTAGACAAATCAGAAATTCAGGACTTTTTCTAGAAAGAAAGGTATCAGTCTTTATATATACCATGAAATTATGCTTATAAAAAAATTATTCTGCAATATTGAGGATTATTTCCAGAGAATTCCCTCTTTAGTGTCTATCTCTGTTAACTAGACTAGACAGAGCAAGAGTTTGTGGCAGAGAAGTATCTCTTTCTACAGACTTGGCTTCACTGGCCTCACAGAGCATGGACACGCTGTTAGATCTCTCTTCCTCTTTCCAGCCACCAAACATTTAAGTCACCATTTTGAAAGCATTTTCTCTGAAAGGAGAAAGTATTGTCACAGTATTGTCTCAAAAATAAGTTCCAAACTTGATTAATACAGCTGGCATAATGATAGTGAGCTCATGAGGAGCTCAACGTGAGCCACCAGTGTGCACTGGAGCCCAGAGAGCCAGTTGTGTCCTGGTCTGCATCAAAAGAAATGTGGGCAGCAGGGCCAGGGAGGGGATTCTGCCCCTCTGCTCTGCTCTGGTCAGACCCCACGTGGAATACTGTGTACAGTTCTGGTGTCCTCAGCACAAGAAAGATATGGACCTGTTGGAGAGGGTTCAGAGAAAGGCCACCAAGATGATCCAAGGCCTGGAGCAGCTCTGCTATGAAGACAGGCTGGGAGAGTTGAGGTGTTCAGCCTGGAGAAGAGAAGGCTCCAGAGAGACCTTATAGCACCTTCCAGTACTTGAAAAGGGTTACAGGAAAGCTGGGGAGGGGCTTTTCACCAGAGAAGATAGTGATAGAACAAGGGATAATGGTTTTAAACTGAGAGAGGGGAGATTTAGATGAGATATTGGGAAGAAACTCTTCACTCTCAGGGTGGTGAGGAACTGGAACGGGTTGCCCAGGGAGACTGTTGATGCCCCATCCCTGGGGGTTTTTAAGGCCAGGCTGGATGAGGTTTTTTGCAACCTCGTTTAGTGGTTCCCTGCTCATGGCAGGCAGGTTGGAACTTGATGATCTTTTAGGTCCCTTCCAACCTTGATGATTCTATGATATTACCTTCCTCTCATACACATGCACTTTATTTGAGACTTTTTCAATAATATTGTTCTTGTTATCCTGCCTGTAACACTGCTCTGCATCCTGTCTTTGAACTAGATCACAAATCAGAATCCCTTCTCCTACCCTCAGCCACATTTTATTTTCAGTATGGTTGTTTTAACTTAGATCGGTTTGCTGGTCTAGTTCACTCTGTGGCCCTACAGATAATTTTATTTACAAAATCAAATAAGCAGCTCAAAAGTGGAAACAAGCAGAGGCAGGAGAATAAGTCCATTGCGCTGCTGCAGAGAAATGTCTGTGTACACACAGCCTCAGCTGATCATTTATGAGTTGTGTAGATATACTGTGCACATGTCTGGGATCAGTGCAATTTTTCTTTCATAAAGCACTTGTCATCAATCTTCTGTCAGCAGTAAGTGAAAACGGAAGCTGCCATCTCAGCCGCGGTGTTTGCCTCACGCAATGGGCGGCAAATATCAGCTCAGTTCTTTTCAACAGCAGGCCTTTCTACTTTGGTTTTTGGTAGCCAGAAGATTGGCTTTGTCTGGCATACAGTCCAGCACACTGATTTGTGTGTTAGGTATTTTCCTTGCTTTGTTTTAAGGAACCAAATAAGAGTTAAGATTTCTCCTCCCCAAGAATGCTCCTCGCTCCTCCTAGCCATGAGTAGTGCCTGTTTGGCATTGAAAGGCAGATGTAGCTGATAGCAGTCAGGAAAATTACATTCAGGATATAAAGATTTGATTGAACTAAATTTACTAAACAAAATACAGTAGAGCTACAGAATAAAACGACAGTAAACATGGTTTGACTCTGCAGTTTTCCAGAGAATAGAAGATTTGCCTCAAGAGTTACTGGCTGAGGTTTTTAATCTTCATTGCCTGAGATGAGCACATGATACTCAGCATTGTGTTCTTCAGCATCTGGATGTAATGAGATACATTAAGGAGTGTCATTCTTGGTATTCTGCCATAGCTCTAAATTGCTTACTCTCTACCAGTTTGCATTACAAATATGTTTCTTTGCCTAGAGTAACATTAAAAAAAATGTATATTCCTTTTTGTTAGAAACTTCTACATTAGTATGTGTGCTTCACAGACTTATGCTCCAAACTATGAAATGAGTATGTAAGAATCTTTGTGTCTTATTGAGATAATAATAAAGATTGTGTCATGTTTGCCAGAGAAACAGAAATGGAGAGATTTTACAAAAGGGCTCTTATTTCTGATCCGAATTCTAACAGCCCCAAAAGAACTAGGACCTGATAAATCGTAACTGCTATTTTTAGTCTCTTGTCTAATAACCTACTTTGTAGCTTTTAGAAACTTCTAGCTCATAAATTGCCTTGGTGATCTACACTACTTTTTGTGGAGCTGTTAAAATCGAGTTGGTATGTGCCTTTAAAAAAATCTAGTAGATTTGCTTGCTGATTGTGAATTTCTTTAAATATTTTTCCAGTTTTCAAAACGTTTGAGTACAAACAAATAAAAGGTGAATGTTAATAAGTGAAGACTGAGATACCATTTTTTTGTCTAATATGGATGTTATACTAAATATGCGGTACAGAAGAATCATAGGTATTGATTGGGATAAAAATGACAATCCATATTTTCCAACATCCATAAATGTACAGTATGAGATTCTGCAGAGGCAGATACAGAAAAGATTTCATTGGATGAGTTCTGAATAGCTGTTTGCACAGCAAGATAGAGTGTCAAAACAGTGAACAAAACAGCCCATGGTAGTGTGCTTCTTCATTCCCAAACAAATACCTGCTGTTTTATTTTGTTTATTTTATTTCTTTATTTTTTAATGTTTTAATCTTGCACAGTGCATTGACATTTTAACTGAGCTGTCTGTACTGACTGTTATGGAAAAAAAAAATTAAATACTTTTGAAATGATGGAAAGACCTTGGCTTTTCAGAAAAACATCTGGACATCTAATTCTCAATGAAATTGATGAATATTGTAAAATAATTTTAAAATCTCATCCACAATGACTATTCTGCTGGAATATTATCGTGACAAATACACAGGCTCTTTCAATGCTATGGATCCTGACTGGCACAGGACAACCCACGTGCATGCTAGATGTTCACTTACTTTCCAGACCACACTGATTGTGTCTGAACTGTCTGTCTGTAACTGTTTATCTTTCGTCAAATTCAAGGTGATGTTCAGAAATGGTCTGAGAGGCTGATACATGGACCAGGTTAAAACTTCTTTGGGGACCATTCAAACAATTTTGCAAATTAGACGATTTTGTTCTGGTGCCTGGGAATGTTCCATGACAGCGTATGTTTTGCCAGCACAGTATCACAGAATCATAGAACAGTTGGGTTACAAGGGATCTTTAAAGATCATCTAGTTTGCTCAAAGCCCCATTCAACCTGGCCTTGGACACTTCCAGGGAGGGGGCATCTGTAACTTTCCTGGGCAGTCTGTGCCAGTGTCTCACCACCTTCACAATGAGTAATTTCTTCATAATATCTAATCCGTATCTACCCTCTTTCAGTCTGAAACCATTATCCCTCACCCTGTCACTGCACTCTCTGATAAAGAGTCCCTCTTCACCTTTCTTGTAGGCCCCCTTCAAGTACTTCAATAAGGTCTCCCCAAAGCCTTTTCTTCTCTAGGCTAAACAATCCCAACTATCTCAGTTTGTCTGATTCTGGAGGTGCTCCAACCCTCTGATCATTTCCTGGCCCTTTTCTGGACCTCCTTTAGCAGGTCCATGTCTTTCTTATGCTGGGGGCCCCAGAACTAGACACAGGTGGGGTCTCATGAGATCAGAGTACAGGAGAAGAATCACCTCCCTTGACCTGCTGGTCACACTTTGTCGATGCAGCCCAGGATATGATTGGATTTCTTGGCTGCAAGCACACATTGCCAGCTCATACTCAGTTTTTCATCACCAACATCCCCAAGTCCTTCACTGTAGGGCTGCTCTCTGAAGCCTAAATTGTCTTAGGTTACAAATCTAGCGAATACACACAGGGTTGCATGAGGATACCTTTAAGGAGATGGCATTTTCAAAATGTATTTGCAATTTGCCTTGCAATTTCAAAAAGAACTCTTGACCAAAATATATTACATTCTGTGTAACATGAAAAATGGAACCTATACTGACAAAGTTTTAAAAGCCTAAACCCTTTGCTAAAAATGAAACATAACAACTGGTTTGATAAAGTCACTCTTCAAATTGATGCTACAGAGTTTTGCCTAAACTGCTCAGAATATACACAATTGAGCTTTAAAAGAATTGCACAAGTCCTTTTGTTGTTCTTTTCTGAGGGTATCCATACAAATGAATTGCTGTATTATTTTCCTTAATTTAAAGTCTATTCATTATCCAAGGTAAATTTCACTTGCCCTCTTCTTGCTCCATCTGAATCTTTCTAGTCATTCCAATTTCATGGGGAAATTGTTTCACATGTGCCTACAAAGTAACTTCCTTTCAATAAAATTGCAACAAGCAACAGTAATTGATTAAAAATACAGGTTTCACTGTGTAACCATCTCTTTTATAACGCTTCCATATTATGAAATTCTTTAACACCTAAAGCTTAAAATTATGCTTTTTTAGCCTAGACTGAGTCTGCAACTGTAGAATTTAATCTTGCTGAAAAATGATGCTACATAATGTACCACTGATCTCATACTTTCTTGAGGTTCATTTGATAAAGAGCCTTAGCAATTCCTTCTTGGTAGGATGCAAACTCTACTGATCACAAATGGCAACACAGTGAAAACTTCAGATGTGTCACAGCCAAAACTAAATTCAATTTATGCAAAAATAACATATAGCTACTCTCATAATAAAACCTATTGATGTTTAAAATGTATACTTATAGCTTTGTAAAACTTTTACTTTAGCTTCAGAATATATACCCTTAAATTTATAGTGTTAAAAAATAACTATAGCATTTGGGGGGGGGGAGGAGCTGATAAGGAAAAATAAGGTAATTATTAATTGCTGGGTTAAAAATTACCTTTACTGAAAATCACAGAGAGTCATGAAAACACAGAGAGTCATAGAATCACAGAGTTGTCACATCACAGAATTGTGGAATCAGAATGGTGGGGGTTGGAAGGGTTTTTGAGTCCAGCCCCTGCCAGAGTAGGACCACCTAGGGCAAGTCACTCAGAAATACATCCAGAAAGGCCTTGAAAGTCATATCCAGAAAAGGAGACTTCACAGCCTCTCTGGACAGACTGTTCCAGTGCTCCGGCACCCTTATAGCAAGTAAGTTTTTCCTCACATTGAAGTGGAACTTCCTGTATTCAGGGATGGACAGTGTGGGTTTCCACAAGGTGACAGGTCCTGCCAGCAAACCTGCTGTTTCAAACAGCCAACTGGATGTGTCATACTTCTGGTTTGTTTGTTTTGTTGGGGTTTTTTTGTTCAGTAATACAAACTATTACACATCACTGGTTTCGTCTGTTCTATTGTTTTATTTGTGTTTCCTCTTTTAGGATATAATTTCAGTTCCAACAATGGTTTAGAGATAAGGGAATACACAATAAACATCTGAACTGAACTGGTCTGTGAATTAAATTCCTGCCTTTTTGTGCATTTCTATGACTGTATCTTCTGAACACAGGAAACTGTTTTTCCACAATGGCAGTTAATGTTGATGAATGGTTAGAAAATGATTTGGATGATGCATGTGATAATGTTTCTTTCTAGTAATTTACAGTGACACAATAGTACCATTAACAAGTGATTCACATGAGCTGGAAGCATTTTATTATATTTACAACACAATAGAGCTCTGCTTCTCTTCAAATAAATGTTCATTGCAAATCATTGTACTAGGGTGGGGTTTTTTTTACATTTTAAGTTTCTCTTTTGGTATATTTCTTTTTCCATGGTGGCCCTTTCACATCTTTTCTGATGCACTGAAGGTATTTGTTGCTGACAGTGACTGTCAACCACAACTGTAGTCATCCTGCTGCTGCATTGATTACAATGCAAGTATGGACAAACACCATGTTCAGATATTCTTTGTTTGTTTGTTGTTGTTGTTTTTCAGGAAGCTCTAGGTAATAGTATAATCACTTACCTTTCTACCATTCTGCAGCTGTAATTAACAATTAACTGCATCTGTGTCTGAAACACCTCTTCTGTAGAATATGACACCATAGATTAAACTGATAAGAAAGCAGGAAATTTTGTAGCTTACACATAACTTCAGTAACAAGTATCTTTGGTTTCCTTCTCTTTTTCCTTCAAATGACTGCTAGGGGCTATGACGTGTCCTAAAAATGATAGACCTCTGAGTTAGTCAATGTTATATTTGGAATATGTTAATTTCATTGCAGAGTAGGGTTGTGTACTTCTCTAGTCATTCCAAGAGGAAATCAAAGGGATCTTGAAGGACATATATAGAAAGAAAACAAATTTATCTCAAATAAATTCATTTCAAAGCTGTAACATTGTAAGGAGAACAGAAAATTGTGATCCTGGAACAGTGATCTTGGCAATCTGAATTACTTAAAAAGATGTAGCTCTTTTAACAGCAATGAGCAGTTTGTTTAGCAATTAATGTGCAGTTACATGCCAAAGCAAGGTCTCAGACATAGCAGATCTCAGTTCAGTTTCTCATTAAGCCATTGGATCATTCTTGACCTTGCATAACTCCTATTGAGTCATATGCTCACCTGACCATTGAATTACGTCACCTCTGGTCAGTCACTCAACGTCAGTTGTATTTCTTAGTTGTAATTTGCAGGTTTTTGGCTGTTAAAGAGATAGAATGTCCTATATGACTCCATAAATGTGACTCTACAAGACAAAAAGTGATGTTTTATTATTAGAAGGCTGATTTTAATTCCTCAGAAAAAGTCTTATCTGAATATAAGGTACTAGCTCTCTCTCACAGAAATGTCTTTCCACAGTTTCAAAGTTATTGAGTGAGCCTTCATCTGAGACAAAGGACTTTGGAAAAAAAAGATTGAAACTGTATGTTCATAAAGCTAGAGTAAGTGTTTGATCCAGAAATTTCAGCTTGATCTTCTTCCGATATAAAAACTAATGTATAGGAATGTGTCCAGTTTTATCAAAATAAAAGAAAAAAAAACAAAGTAAGAAAAGAAGCATTGCTCTTCAAGACAGATTCTTTAACCCATAAGAAATATTACTGTTTCCCTCTGAATACAAAATGTTACAGACATGTTCTCTTTATCTGCAATTTTAGCTCATAACTTGAATTCTTAGTCCTTGTGATGTGACATGAGCCCAGCCTAATGAAGAGTTTTGGGGCAGGTGGTGATTAAATCCATTTTACTCACTACCATAGGGGCAGATATTGACTATATTCAAGAACTGCAGGGAATATGTCTTAATATGTGCTGTGATCCCCTGTGAGGTTGTAACTGTGCTGTGATTGTGGTATCTCACCAGGACAAGAACAAACATTAATGAAAGCTGCCATATTCTTGGCAACTGAAATCGCACAACACAGAGAATGTTGTGGTCCTACCTCCAAACTAAGATTTAGTCAATGGACTCTTGGTAGTATTTATTCTCATCCTCGGAGTTTCTTCACAGACTTTTATGCCCCCTTCTTTTCATCATCTCATTCCTAATTAAGAATGAGTAAAGAATTTCTCCTTACCCATAGCCCAAAATACCAAATTATTCTTATATACATATGTCTGTTACCTTCAGGTTACTCAACTCAGAGCTACAAGCACTATTTCTTACATTATCTTGCAATTTGCTGTTGGCTTTACTGCTGTCCTACTTACCACTGTATTGAGCTACACAAAGCCCTGAATCTTGTAAAAAACCACACAGATGTAGGGTGCAATCATTAGGAAAAAACCTTACCACGCAAGTTTTTAAAACAGCAATGCTGATGGAAGCCATCACCCATAGTTCAAGTGTTTATTTGAACAAATATTTACAGGCTTTACATTAGTGTATACAATTGGGTTATTAAAGTCTTGTTAACAATTAATTTGCATTAAAATCTTAAGCCTGCTGTGCTTAGATAAAAGTACAGGTTGCTAAACAGTGCTTCTGTTAATCTTCCTTGCTAGCACTTCTGTATTTTCCTTTGTTTTGCATCATTCTGAAGATAAAGAAGAAAATATTAGTACCTTATCAAAGAGTGAAACTAAGACTAATTCAGGGCTTTAGCCACTATTAGAGCTGCATTCATTTAGTCATGTTATTTAACATTAGCCACAGTCCTTCCATGGCAACTGATCAAATGAAAATCTATCATTAAGAGACCAGCACATACATAGCGTAAACATGCCAGTGTGACATACACATTGTGGGTTTGGTTTAAAACAAAGTGATAAGAAGATTCAAGATATGGAAGAATATTTCTTTGTTTTATTTCTTTTTTTTTTATTTATTTCTTCTAATGCCCAAAATGAAAAGTTGAGAAAATTGATGTTGTCCACTAAGAAAAGACTGGAAAACGTACACATCCCTCTCTCAGTAGTCTTAGGTAAGAGGTATTTCATTCACTGTAAAGATAATCTCAAACTTTCCCATTTTTTTCCCAAACAATTGAAAAAAGTGCCAAGTTTGAATTTCCATTTATGTTTCCCATTCCAAAGACTCTTGTGATCCCTTATGTTCACGAGTGCACACGCTAAAGGTGGAGACTTGCACTTATGTTTTTAAATCATGTTGAGATCTTTGAGTAAATAAATAGTCTATATTTGACAAGTGGATCTTCCCAAGTTTGTGTAGCATAGAACGTATTACTTTTAGAAACCTAAGATACACACATTGTAGCTAACTACAGAAATGTGGCTTGTAATCTTGTAAATGAAAAGCACCCCTTTTTAGGCATGAAAGTAGGGCTTTGAGTTACGAGCTCTGGTCTTGCATCAGACTGGGCTGATATCTGTATCTGGTAGCTGTTCATCCCATCTCATCCACCTGAGGAGAAAAAAAAAGTGGAAGGCCATATGTCAATCCTTTAGCTGGAACAGTTCACAGCTGGGACTATTAAACTCAGTTGTCATTTCTTACAAATTAATACACTTGACTGTGAAAGGTAGTAGTTTAGGACCCATCTTATAATACATGTTGGTTTTAACTGCCACAGCTGAGATACTTACTGGTTCCCACTGGGGCTAGAAACATCCTTGTTTGTGACAACAGACTCACCAAGACTGTCAAAAGCCAAATGTAACTATGAAACTGTAGGAATTCAGCTGCTCTGGTTTGGCAGAAAGGCTGGACCAGAAGGTAAAAGAGATATTTAAGAAATCTGGGAATTAATGAAGTCTACTGGGGGAATGATGTACCCACTTGCTCAGTAGAGGTTTTCATACAACACTACATTATGATGCTGCATTTTTACATTCATTTAAGCACTCTTATAATCTTTTATCACCATATTCTGTGAATATGGGTCAAACATTTGCATGCTGTAACATGTCAGGTGCCACAATATGGAGAACCATATATGAAACTGTAGATCAAACAGTCCATTCAGGTGCACAAGATAGCCCTGCATGAGTATCTCGCATACTAGCTCAGAAGAAATTATAACAGTTTTATTTGTGCTATATCTGTGGCTGGTGAGTAGGAGGTAGGGAGAATTAGCATTGCAGTGATTCTGGAAGTAAAGTTCATCTCAGGCACAGCTTTATCTATTTACCTTCTATAATCTATACGTGAAATATTTGTGTAGAAATTCTCTCAGAGATTCATATTCCTGTGTTTCCATGATAATAAAAAACCCAACCAGACAAATTTTGATCTTAGATCTTTGATCTAAGTTGATCTTAGATCTAGGCCCTGTAAAAGTGATGGTAATTTAGGGCTGAATGACATGCAAGACAGATGGAACAGAGACACAAGAATGGATTAACTAAATCCATTTGTTTTCCTAAGAAATAAGACAAACAGCTCCATCTCTAAAGATGAGCCCAGTTCAGTCAAAGAAGATAGATCCTTAGGGTTGCTCCTGTGCCATTCTGAAGTTCTGTCACAGGGCTCATGTCACTGATATGCCACAATCTTTTGTTTATGTAGCTTAAAACTCTGGCCATGTGTTTTCTTCGTTTTCTTGTATGACAGATATGAGAGGTGTTAGCAGATACTGCAGGCATCCCTTTACTGCTCCCTGAGATGTGAAGATATGTCAGCAATTGTAGCAACCTTTGCAGAGGCTGGATCTTCTAGAAGAGCATTGTAACAAGCTGGAAATTATGTGGCACTACAGGCCATCTGTATTGTTTGATTCAGCTCTTGTATTAAAACTAACACCATTCCAGTTCTGCAGAGAATCACAAAATGCACAATGTTCTTCTCTTAGGCAACTGATTTCACTTCTAGTTTCACAGGACTTGCTAAACTTTATGACATTATTTAAGGTCTTCTGCTTACACAAGCATTTAACTTAATCTTTTGTGATAGTTCAGTATGGATCTTTGAGGGGTACTTCAAGTTTGGTTTTAGAGCTTGCTTTTTAGCCACTTGTTAGCTTGTTGAGTTTCTTTCACCCTCCCTCGTATGAATGGACATAACTTCACTTCTTTATCTGAGCAAAAAAAAGAGGGGATAGGAAGGCAATTTTACCACTCAGTGCAACTTGGGTTATATTCTAAATGCAGCAATTTCTCAGTTGGAATTTGCTATTAATAGTGATGTAGTCTTCAGAAGTTTTTACAGGTTTAAGGATTTGTAGGGTTTCTACAGAAACAAGAATTTTATTTCTACATAGAAACAATAGATTTTTATTTTCTAGTTAGCAAAGTGAGAGAACACGTAGGATCAGGTCCTTAGCTGATGTAAACTATGGGTAATGTTTGGGGTTGGTTCATTGGTTGGTTGGTTTTTTTAAATGAAACTTTTTAATAGGTTACTTTATTCACATTTTTCAGGAAATGAGATTTTGGACAATGGAATTTAAGGAAATCTTACTCAGAAAGTGAACTAATCTTGTCCACTTCTCCAAGAAAGAACAAAATCTCTCAGAGCCTCTATTAAGCACCTTGCTTTTCTTGGTTTTCTGCCTCCAGAAAATCAGGTGGGTTTTACACAACTGTGCCTTTTTCTGAAGTTTCTGAGATCCATTCTGAAAGTTGGTCTGTTTTGAAAGAGAAGAGTAGTGTGTTAGAATATGTTTGAAGTGGGGTTTGCTACATCAAAAGCTTATTGTCTCCAGCTGCTCTTCCATAGTCTTCTTGTAACCAAATCATCCTAGAGCTCCATAATGGGCATTTGGAGTTGCCAGTTAGCAGCATTAAGTAGAGGGCATTTGGAGCTATGAATGGTGGAGATCTAGTGGTTTAATTAGAAGAAAAGGGGCAGGAAATATGACAGAAGCAGAGCTTGCCTGGCAGCATCTTTTCTTGCCGCTCCAGGCAACTTCAAGTTGGCAGAGACACTTTTGTGATATTCATGCCTTGCTCCTTCCTTCAAAACTAACACCATGCAGGGCTGTTGGGCTTTCTGTCTCTCCTAATCATTTTCATTTTGCTATCAGATGTAAGTAGAACAGTAGTGACATGGTGACTGTAAATCAGGGTTTTTCAGATGGCTAGATCTGCAAATTCCCAGAGGATGTTTTTAAAGAAACTTCACTTAATTACTTGCTGAGTTTTCTTACTCCTTTTGGTCAAATTAATGTATTTCTAAGGTGATTGTTCTACACAGTCTCAAAGGACTAATTTTAAAGTAGCGTAAATTAATATGAATTTTTGTAGTCATTGACAATTCTGAAATGAACAGGTAGTGTTTGCTGAGCATTTTAGACTGTACTAGCTTGATGTAAGTTGGTATTTTTCAGGAACTGTCAAAAAATGCAAGTTTGTTATTTGTGTAATCCCTTAGTGAAAGAAAAATTATTCCTGTAATGATTTATGAGCACATGTGTTTCAAACTGATTACTTTGGGCAATAGATCTGTGTTTTTCACTGAAGTCTGCATTAGAAATGCACAGGAGAGCACGGATGGACAGGATTTTTTATCTCATTTCCTTCATAACAAAGAAATACTTAATATTTAAAAAATATAAATAGTTTTGGAAAAGTAGAGTAGAAATCTAATGGAAAATTTCATCATTTGTCATTATAGAGAACTATTTGTAGCTAGAGAAACATTTTTTTCCTTCAAATCAGTCCAGGCTTAATACATGCCAGCTTAGTTACCGTCAAGCAGTGATGAGAAAACGTTCAATCCTTAGTGGACACAGAAGAGCTAACATAAACCAGCAGATGGAAATGTATTTACATTTTAAAATGTATACTGTATTGATTTGGAGTAGTTAGTTTGTTTTTGTGGTGGTCTTGATGTCTTAATATAGTGGCAAAGACATGGTGTGTTTTTCTGCAGAGGATGGATTGAGGTGCTGAAATTAGGAGTGAAGACACCCACAAGTTTTGGGAGGTTACTGGGCAGTAAATGGGGCATCTTAAGTCCCTGCATGATTCTAAAAATAATGTCAAAATATATTGTAGGAGTATAATATCTCTAAATGCTTTTTGACCTAAGCTATTTGGTTAGGTGGCATAAAACTGGCCCACAGAACTTTATCATTGCAGTGAACAGGAAAGGCAGGCAATTCATGGCAAACAAATACCCTGATAGCTTTGTCTGAGGAAGGGAACCTCTATAACCCTGTACATGAGAATAGCAAACTCAACTGCAAATATATAGAACTGATATTTAGCTTTAGTGAAAGGTACATATTTGTTTTTGTTCTCTCCCTAAACTGGTGATGAGCAATGCAGCTTTTGCATTAAGCTAATCAAGAAATCAATCTTTCACTCACTTATTTAAATTACATGAAAACCAGAGTGAGAAAACACTGGGGGAAGAGGAGGCAGAAATCTTCAGCTGAAAAATAACCCAATTTATAAGCAAAATAAATTAAGTACTTCAGTTGTGTGCCCAAATACAAACTAGAGAAATGATTCAGGTGACCTTATTTATATAAACCTGTTTTTTCACTTTACATCAAAAAAAATCCCGTATTGGTAGGAATATGTTGGTACTGCAAGCAACCAAGAATAGGTCTGAACATATGGTCACAGGCATTTGTTTCCTGTGCAGAATCACTTCCCATTTAAACTGTAGATGAACAGAGCTGTTGTAGGTACTGTCTATAATACCTACTAAGCCAAAAGAGAGAACTCATATAACTGGCTGGATTCTTCAGTTTGTCTGCAATCTTATATAGAAATAAGTGTCCAGGATTGAGGTGTGGGTTTTCAGGGCCCTGAAGGTACTGCTAATCCTTGCTGTCCAGCTCCATCACCCCAGAGCTCCTTCTGCCATGTCCAGACCCCCAGAAACATCAGCCTGTACCCCAGTGGTGCCACTTCAGGGCTGGTTTCCAGCTCCCCACATCTCTACCCTGCTATCCCCAGGGAGATGCTGGATATCTGGGGCTGCAAACAGTGCTCTGGCTGCCCCTCTCCTTACTGAGATCATCCCTGGTGGGATCATCTGGGTCCTGTCATGAGGGACCTGGGAAACCCCTCCCATTACACCTGACATCCAGGATGAAGTCTGGTTTTAAGTGAGAACAGACAGCACTCCAGAAGAGAGGGAGAGAAAATGCTGCTTCATCTGCTTTGGAACAGGCTGTCCCAAATATATTACAAATGTGGAAGTCAGATAGAAAAGTGGAGTAAAGTCTTCATAATATTAACATTGCACACCAATTGCATTCATGCTCTACAGAGTTATTTATTGAAAAACTAGTGACTAGAAAACTATTCCATGAAGTAAAACAATATACAGTTCTTTCACTTCCTTGTTGCTTCATCTTTAGCATTGCTTAGAGCAGGTGATAGTAGCAGAAATGATTCAGTAATTCTTTTTTCTTTTTTTTTTTTTCTTTTTTTTTTTTTTTCTGAACACTTACGTTTTAAACTAATTATTTCATCAGTGACCATTTGACTGATACTATAGGAGGGTAATGTAGATGTTCAGTGTCATGCAGTGTTGGCTTGTCTTGTTCAGTTTAGATGAAGATATTGCTACTTCTGTGGGCATGACACTTTCTGCTGTGGGTGGAGATCACTCACCTGTGATCTGTGCAGGTTGCTGCTGTGCAGGGTTGCTACACAGCACTGCTCTGTCTGTGCTTAGTTTCTCTAATTATGTCAATACAATATGTGCACCGATATAAAATATAAGCATTTTCACTTCTATAGAAAGAGGTATCTGATGATGTCAAGAGGTATCTGATGAGCATTTTGGCCTTTAAATCTCTTGAGTTGGATTTTTCTGATTATACTTAATATTTCAAGCATTTTATATGGCAAAAATGCACTAATACCTGCATATTATGTGGATTTGAGAAGGAAGATATGAACAAAATAGTGAAATCAAGAAATAAACTGTCCTTTTGCAGAGCTGATTGCCTCAGTGTTTGCTTGGGATCTTCTACTACTCAGTGTCTTACTGCAGATTAGGGCATTGCTTGGACAGCTTGTTTTGACTTCCAGTCAGTGCTTAGATTTTTGGGTTGCTTGCTATTGCTTGTTCCAGAACTATGGAACTGTAGCAGCTCTGCCAGTGCCATCTAGCCAGCTGAGTCCTGAAGCACCAAGCAGAACAAATTTCCTGTCTGGTACAATCAGTTTAAAGAATTAATTTTTTTAAATGTACATAAAGGTTGAATCTTTTTTTTTTTTGCAACTATTTTATTCAGGCTATTTTGTACTTGTTTCCATGCATAGAAATTCTGATTCTCTAGTAGTATTCATATAGTGATATGGATAATTTCAAGGATGGTTTTTTCTGGGTGATAGTACCCTAAATATTTTAGAACCAAAACATGTTACATTAATTTATAACCGAAATGTGTTTTTAAAACATAAGTTGTTGTTGGACTGTGTATTACTGTGCTACTGGCAATGTGCACAGCAAATTTAACATTTTGTCAAAATACTTGATTTTATAATTTTAGTAATAGTTAGATCCTTTGACAGAAGAACAGGACAAAATTAAGATTGATGTTTTCTCTGTTGTAGAAAGATGTTTAAATTTAAAGCTAGACACATTCAATTTTATTATGTTATAGCTTGCCTTAAGAAAACAAAACAAGAAAAACTATGATTATATAGAGTGTTGGATGAAAATCTCTCCTTGTACAGGTGTTACACTCTACCAGAACTGTAGCTCTGCAATTAAATTCTGATTACACTTGCATGTTTTTAGTCTTATACTAATACAATTAAGTATATCCTGTTTTATGTACCATGGTAGTATGAGTAGGTGTTTATAGTTTTGTGATTGGAATCCTTTCATTGGAGTTGAAACCTGCCTTCATTTGCATTAATGAACAATCCTCATGTAATTTGTCCTCAATTGATAGAGTCAAGTTTCTGCTAATCAGGTTCACTTTCACAGTGCTTGGGATGTGCTCCAGCAGAATTGTAGGGAAGCATCATTACATTTAATCTACACATAAAGTTGTGAGAATGGCTGCTCTGTGGATGTTTGCATACACTGATAAAATTGTAAACCAGATTAGATTTTTAGATATATGTGGCAGGACAGAAGACAAAAACTCCCGTGGAGACTCTTTGGCCATTTATGTGTCAGATGACATAAAAGGAGGAATTTGTTTACTGCTTCCCATCCAGCCATCTCCAGGAAACCAGGGCACCATTGCGTGTCACAGTGACTTGGGAAGACACACACCACCTCTCTGAACATGCCTCTCTCTTCCTTCTTTTTCCCCAGCTTTTATTGTTGAGCATGATGTCATATGGTCTGGGATATCCCTTGGGTCAGTTGGGGTCTGCTGTCTCAGCTGTGTCCCCTCTCAACCCCTTGTGCACCCCCAGCCCACTCGCTGGTGGGTTGGCGTGAGGAGCAGAAAGGGCCTTGGCTCTGTGTAAGCACAGCACAGTGGTAATGAAACATCTCTGTGTTATTAACACAATTTCCAGCACAAACCCAAAACATAGCCCCATACTAGCTACTGTAAAATAACATTTACTCTATCCCAGCCAAAACCAGCATGGGACGAGGAAGACTATGCATATAACACAACATCAAAGTCCATGTTATTCATTGCCTCATCTAACACAGTTTGACCATCAAGCTATAAAACATTTTAAGCCATTGACATTATGTCTTTGCTATGACTAAATTAAAGTGAGTTAAGAATGAGAGGAAATGGTTTATATTTAAAGATTTTTCAGGAAATACATTCCCAGATGGTGGCATAAATATAATTAGCTGCGTGAACTAGTATCACATGAACTACCACTAGCAGTAGTATATGAACTGTTCCAAAATGTGGAGTGAGGTGCTTCAGTAAGTCCATTACCAATGCAAGGAACTGTCTGAATACAGTTTGGGTGGGCTCCTTAGTATAGGCAGTTGCAGTTGATGGGTTGGTTAACTACTAAGGCTGGCAAGAGAGGGGATACTTGCTAAGGCTGCAAGGGATGGGGACTAGTGCTTACCTCTGAGACTTTAGTGACAAAAAGATGAAAGTGTAAAGTTGAGGTATTACTTTGGCAAGCAGGGGGGAATCCAACAACAAAAATGACCCTGATGCTTGAGCCTGATAAGGGCCAAGCTGCGAGCTGTTGAGGTATTGCCAATAGATGCAACTACTTGTTTTCACGAAAGGAAGAATGTGTGTTCTGTCACAAAATGACTTCTCTGAGCATCATGAATACCATACTTCCATTTTCACCTTTTAACAAAACATTTGTAATTTATGTTTGAAAAAACCATACTTTTTAATTATTTTGTTTTGCTTGACCTTTTTCACCTTCAGAAATCTAACACTCAAAGCTACTTGGAAAAGGCAGAAAGAAAGTTAATTGTCAAATAGTGTTTTAGTAATTCACCATTTACCTTTCAAATACAAAACTGAGGATTTGCAGGATACTGATACTTTTATTACTCACTTGTGATCTATGACAGTCATCTCTAACATTAGATTTATGAGATTGTTAAATTGACATCCTTCTTGTAATAAACACTTGTAGAGCAATTCAAGTTTGGTAGATGAGTGATGCTTCAAAATATTAGAGCTGTTTACTGTGGAATGTTACACAAACATCCTTTTAGCCTCAGCAGAATGAAGTAAAGGCAAAGCTCTTACCAAACAGGTGCATCAGTTTTCTTAATTCTAGTTTATCCTTAGAAGAGAACAGATAAAACTAAGTGCTTCAAGAGTAACTCCTCTTTTCCCATCCAGTTAAAAATTGTGAGTTTCCAACAACACCGAAACATAAGCCATAGAACTGTAAAGACTTATTTCTGGAACCCAACCAGAAGTGTAGTGGATTCTACAAAAAACAACGTCCCTGCTGCACAATTTTTAGATTATTCCCTTGATGCCTAGTCAGTTATCTGCATGTACTTCTGCACGTCAAACATTAGATATACTTTTGGGCAGAAACATTTATGTCAAACATATTATTTGACTGAATATTATTTTTTACAAAAATACAAATAGATTAGCAATCTCCACCAAGCTTGTTAATTCTGTGGAAGTTCTTAAGAAATGTATCTCTTTGTCTTGGAACAAATTTTATAAACATGCTCTAATGGCCAAGGTTGTGGGGTTTTTTTGTGTTGACTATTGGACTTGGTGATCGTAGAGGTCATTTCCAACCATCACAATTCTGTGAGTCTGTGTTGAAACTGAACAACATTTTCTGGGATGCATGTATCTGTAGAGTCCTGTAAGACAGATCCTCTCTTTGGGATAGATATCTTAATGTATAACAAGATAAATGTGTTTATAACAAGATAAATTGTTCAAAGTTGGGATCATGAAAGGAGAATAAGTAACGACTGCTGAAAGTCTGGAGAAATGTTTCCAAATTTAAGTATCTCTGATCATTTCAATCAGGAAAGAAAAAAAAATGTTTAGGATCTATACAGTTGATCAATGCTGCAATAAATGTGTTCTGCAGCTACATAAGTATATTCCAATCTGTCATACAGATAAGAAGAAAAAAAAAAAAAGAACTACGAAACAGAAGACCAAACTCTACTTTTTAAGCATTTCTCTAAGGAACAGCAAGTGACAAATAATAAATGTGGTAGCTTATTAGGAGAAATCTCTTGCTCAGGTCTGGCAGGTGGAAACCTGAAGACCTATGCATTTGTTTGCAATGGTAGACAGTATCAGGAAAGTTAAGCCCCAAATCAAGTCCAAGTGGGCCTGACAAAAAAAGGACAGAAGGATTAAGTGTTTTACTGTGCCTAATGCACCTTTGAGACTTGCTATAAAAATTAATTCATTGTTCATGAAACACTTTGACATCATCATATGAAAAAAGTTTGAGAAATATTAGTGGCTGGTTTTGCTCATAAAAATAGATTATAGTCTTCTACTAGTACATAACTTTCTTCAGTGAAATAAAGTAATGGTAAATTTGGTGTTTATTATTTTTCTGTTGTATTGTTTTGATTTTTAGTGATTATATATGATGTTCAGTACCTCAGCAAAGAGCTCCTTTATAAGGAATTAGCATTGGTTTTGCCACAGATTATAAAATACCAGTATAGGAGTCACATGCTGAAGGAGAGTATGTGCTGAAGTCTTACTGAAATGTTCCAAGTGCAAGAATGATTAGCACAGAGGGAAAATCGTTGATTTATTGTCTCAAGTATATTTTATGTTTAATTTTAACAGTTTTGTCTTCAAATTTTGCACTTCCCTTCTCTTTTTTGAAATTATTTTTGTTTGCATGAGGGTGGTAGAATAGACAAAGGAGTTAATTCTCACAAGCCATGAAATCCTCAGGGATCTCAAGGATTATCTTGTGCTTCCCTTCTTTGGAACAACTTTGACAATGGAGTTACCCAAGAAAGCACCCCAGAAGGGTTCAACTTTTCTTTTGAGTGGATACCTATAGTCTGAGTACCAGATCCACTTCATAGCCATGAGAGTTCCCAAATGTTCAGAGAAAAAGTGTGTTGTCAAGCTTATGCATGGACACACTTGCTTCCACTGAGTGAAAAAAACAAGGCAAGCAATGATACGTGGTAAGGAAACTGAGATATACACTTTTTTTCTCTCTTGCTCTGGGTTTTAAAAAGTGCTAAAGCTGATTGTCAGTAATAGATAAAACCTCATATTATTTACTTGCAACAATGTGATGCCATACATAATCTTCATGGGAATAGAAGAGAAGTCTTGTTTGGTAAGATTATAACTTCCAAACTCTAGTAAACTTTTTTTCCAGACCATCATGCCAACCATCTGTTAAAGCATCTTTGCAGAACTAGCCATCTGTTAAGTACTAAATATTTTCTAGTACTATGCTTGTATATATTTTTTTTCAAGAATATTTAAGTTTTCTGTTTTGGCTGGTATTCTACCAACAAATATGAACAAGTACATTATTCTATCATGAAATTTTTTGCAGTGTGCATTCTGCAGATGGGTAACTTCTAATATCCCATCCAAATATTAATGCTTTATCCATTATCTAACTAAAAATATAATCTCTATTTGCATTATCTGGTGACTACATAACTGAAGATGAATAAATAGATAATAACTAATTTGACAATGTTCAGTTCTCCTGCGCTTATTGTGCATAGAAAACTTGGAAGCTGTAAAATAAAATTGACTTATACATCAAAGTGGAAAAAAAGTCCTGTGCATATAAAAAAAGGCTGCTATATGATTTCATTTGTGCCATTTGCAAATATGCTGTATTGTCTGTATTGAGCTTATTCGGGGTTTTGCAGTTGGTGGTGCTATAATGAAAGCAGTTTATCGATGTGTTAGCTGGATGATTGCAGAATTATTTGCTGTTAATTTGTAAGTCATAGATTTTTATGGTAACTTTGAATATAATTATAATTTGTAGTTATCAAGAAAAAGGAACGTAACTGTTCTGTGTTGGATAAAATTACAAAAGAATCTACGGGATCAGTATTTTGTTTCTTTGTAGCATTATAATACTATACTGGGAGAAGGGATTATTTTCTAAAACTATGAATAATCAGTGAAGCATCATAAATGTAAGAAACAAGGTTAATGTCAGTTAAGTGGGATTTTGACATGATAAATAATACTACAGGAAGTTAAAATCTTCAACAACTTTGTTTTAGAAAGAATAATGGACATTTTAGAGCATTTGTTTCATTCAAAGGATAAATTGTTATAACAGAGTATTTTCTGATATAACAATGAAACATATGATTTAAAAAACATTCTAGTGATCAGATTTCAGAGAAACAAACAGACCCAACTTTAAATGTCTTCTATGAGGTCCTGATACATAAAAATGTTGAAGTATCTGCTTAATGCTAAATGCTTGTACCCTTAGCTTGTCTGTACTGGATTGATGATTCTATGATAATGCATCACCAAAAAAAAAAAGAAAAGAAAAGAAAAATCCAGTTTCAAGGAAAGAATACCCAGAAAGAACACAGACTTTCTAATTTATAGCATGACCGTGCAGAATATTGTCTATAGTAATGCTATATAATACAGAAGTATAGGTGACACTGGTGAGAAGCTGATGATCATAATGAGCAGTTGAGGTACATTTGCTCCAGTTTATTAAAATGCACATCATGAAAATAAGTACAATAAACTCCTTTTCTCATAAGTGTCAGAAACGTCAATTTAATAGAACAGAGTAGGAAGACAAACCCTTGTGTAAAATAAGCTACCTCTGACACCTTATTTATTATACAAATGTATTTTAATGTAGCTGTGATTTCAATATAAATGAATAAGGGTTGGAGCCAAGCACAAGAAATAGATTCTATTGGCCACTGCTTAACAGGCCAGAGCAGAATCAATAGTAAAGCTGCAAAAATTCCAGTAAGTTATTTTCAGAGACCTAACCAATTGCAACCCAGAAGCAGAGGAATCAGTCTAGAGGAACTGGAAACTGATTAATAATAACCTGTTTCCAGTGTCCTGGAAGAAATTGCAGACTTAAGTATTTTAACTGTGAGAAACTGCTTTCTTCACAACAGTTGAAATAAGTGATCTCTTAATCCTAAGGTTTTTAAAGTCATTGTGACTTTTAGGTTACCTAATGCCATTACAGATTTCTAGGTGGTCTGCTGACTTTTTATTTGGTCCTTTACTGACAACTACATGCATCTCTGGAGAACTTCAGGCATTGCATTTCAAGGTGTTCTGAATGACTTGTTACCTGGCAGTCCCTCTCTGTTGATATAACACAAGGGCTGAGGGTGGCATCTTTGACAGCGGAAAATACTTGATAGGGCTTTCTTAGTAGGCTATCACCAGACAGAGAGTTGCTAATGCCAAGAATTTGAGACATGAAAAGAATTTAAAGACCAGTTCAAATTCCTTCAGATCCATAATACCCAAGGGTGAAGTCAGGTTTGTGAATTCTGCCCAGTCCTCATCTCTCCTTGCAGTGAAGGCGAGGATGAGCATGATAAGCAGACAGTCCAAAAAAGACTACAGCATGACAACAACAAAACCTCAGGTAGCTGGTCCCAAGGTGTTGGAAGGAAATGATGTGGTACTCTTGATTAATCTACTCTAAGATATTTCTAGAGAACATACATAATGGACCAGTAATAACTCATGGTTTGTGTTTCATTCATTAAGCTGAGAGAGTAAAGTCTTCCTTGCCTGTTACCATATTTATACCGCAGATTTTTTAACCAGGTTACATGATTAGAAGTGCATGGGAAAAGATACTTGATTTATTTAAAAGCTAGACTAGAGAAGATTAAGACAAGAAATAGTAGTTCAAAGAGAAAGGTAATAATCTCTTCTCTGTGTCCAAGCCTAGAAATAATGGGCTCAAACTGAAGCAAGGAAAATGCTTGGCAGAAGTTTCTAGAAGTTTGCCAGGGAAATGGAGTGCTGCAACTGGCTGTCTGGAAGGCTTGAGGAGTGTCCATCACTGAATATCTTAAAGGAAAGTATTTTGTGAATGAACACAATTAGATGAACTTCTGAGATATTTTCCAGTGTTATGTTTTCTATTATTTGATGCTATCAAATGACCAAAACTTCTATGGCATGATGCAACAGAAAAAACAGCAGAGAGACATAACTGCAGAGGCTATGGGAAGCTAAGCCTCTGGCACTTGTGTCTGTCATTGTGTTGAAAATCAAATTATTTTCTCACCAAAGAAGCAGAAAAAGCTGAATGCATGTGCACCAGATTAACAAGACTTTGGCATCTCCTGACTGTACAGTTATTTGCGGAGTGTACTTTTTCCACAAGCCTAATCTAATTGTTTCTTGGTTATTCTACAGAATATTAAATATAAACATACTCTCACAGTGCAACCTGGTAATGTGTTTTCACCTTTCTAGATGTCTGCTCTTTTAAATTTCATTGGCCTTACTTGAAATCAGTAAAAGGAAACATTTATATTTAAGGACTTGAATAATACAACCTGGATGCTTTGCTGTCTACAACTTCATTGTCAAAAACCCTATCCCAACCCTTCTGCCCAGTTACGAGTCCTTATTTTAAGACCAGCTAACGTGGGCATTATTCCAAATCTGAACTTATGCAAGACATCTGCTACTTCCACATTCTCTGTTCATGTCATCTAAGCCTTCAAGAACAGGCAAGCCCATCTGCACTATTTCTCTACTTCAGCCTCAGAAAAAGCAGCTCTGTTCTCAAACTTCAGGCCTGCTTTTATTCAGATACACTTGAAACTTCATCTGTGTCACTTCAAATTCTCATTCACTGATGAATTCTTCACCTTGATGGCAGCACTTGTTCTTTTCCAGCTATCCTTGAGTAGCCCTTTGTGATCATGATGATTGATAAGTCTCTTGGATCAATGCTATGAGATTTTTAGCATAGATATTGTATTACATATTTTAATGATGGATATGTCTGAAGGCAGATGCATAGTAATGATATGTTTTGAAGCCCTATTTTGAGATCATTATCCTTCTGATCTTTGAAGGTCTGATTATAAAGGACTCCTATTTCCATGATAAATAGGTGCTAAATTATTCCTAGCTACCTTTACTTATGGTATCTACTCCATGTAATTCAGGATGAATTAACAAGAGATTTACTAGTTATTACTGATGTTCTTGCTCATAGAATTATAGGCAAGTAGCATGCAAGTAGGGTTTATTTTCCAGAGAAAAGAGCACCAGAGAATAGGGAGCAGGCAGGAGAACACAGGTATTTCTGTTTGGGGTTCTGAAGTTGAAGGTTTATCATAGGGTTAATGGTTGGGAGAGGGATAGGACAGTTGACATGTAGGTGCTGTGTCTTAGAACAATCACTCTTGGACCACACAACTTCTGGCTAGGGTAGGGGCTGAATTAGCTGTGCCTGACCTGTCCTGTCTTAGATTTTGCTGGATGCAGTACCATGCCCTGGGTGCAGGGTGGCAAATGATGCATACCTAGCAGAAAAAAGAGAAATATATTAGTTCTGTGATAAAGCTGTTGTTTTACTGCAACACATGAATGAATCTCCAACAAAATAAAGATCCTTCATTTCAGGATATCAAATAAATAAATCACGTGATGCTGCACCACAACTTTTTCCTTGCCTATATACAGAAGGAATATCCCCAAGACATATGGATCTCTCCAAGACATCAGAGTTTTGGTTTTCTTTATTATCTATTTATTTGATAGCTTAAAGTACAAGTATGTCCCTCAAGTGATACAAACATCTTTGTGAGCACTCTGCATCAAGTTGCTTTTATTTTTTTCACTGCAGGAGACCATACTAAAATGAAGTTACCTCCTGTCAAACTGTTGCTATGTTTCAGCTTTCCTAAAGCAAGGCTGGTATAATTACTCCCCATTTTATATTACTGTAACTGCTCACACAGTATGTCAATTGACCATTTATTGTTAACTTTTACATTTCTGCCTTGTATTAAATATACACACCATAAGTATGTTTTGCTTTTCATTGAGCCATCACCAAACTTCCTTAGTAGTTTTATGTAATGGACTTTATCCAAAACCCTTATCAAAAGCTTATTCCGTTATTTAATGTTAATGGGCCATTTTGAAAATGAAAATGCAGTGTAAATGTTCAGTATTGTAGTGACATTAAAAACTCATTTTCTTAACCATTTTACAAATTGTTTAGTTTTAAATGTTTATATTATAACACATTTTTAGAACACCATTATTTACATACAAAATATTCAGGATTATAACCTGTCCCACTGGAGAAATCAAATTAAGAAACCAATTTTTAAAAGTGGAAATAATGAGAATATTAAAGCTGGAAAGTCTTCATTTTTTAATTCCATTAATTTCTTTGTGTCCTTAATTTTCCTCCTGTCTCAGTTTCTTGAGCCTTCACTTGGCTTCACAGTAGCTCATTGCTGTCAATTGAGTTAATAGCTTTCCTCACCCTCTCTCTTGCTGTGTATTTGTCAGCTAAACACAACTAGCTATTTCTACTTTACCCTTAAAATAGAATGTATTTTTTTAACCTACTATTCAAACTTATCCTGTTCCTCATATTTTGTGTTCTGACTTAAAAGCTTTTGTATAACATAACTCCTTTGAATATTTCTATCTGGATATTTCTTTGCTTAGAGAAGAGATACTATCACTTTCTCTTCTATCTAAAACTAACTGGGCTCACTGCCAAAATGTCTTCCTCTTAATTAGCCTGAATCTTTGATGAGATAATGGATAGAGTATTATACTCTATGTATATTATACTCTATGTATGGAGAAATGCATATTGAGCCTTGCAATCTCTCCCACTTGCCTTACCACAGAAATTACCATGGCCTGGTTCTACGTTTTTGCTGTTTCTTAAATGGTTACTTGGTTTATCATGCAGATGAGATAAGGACATAACTTTAGAAATTATTTATAATTTTCAATGGTGTAAACTATTGTGTTTGCATAATAATAATTTTGTGACATTTCTACACATAAAACTATTTGGATTGCTGTCTCTCAGGATTGAACTCCGTTAAGTTGTAAGGGGTGTCACAGGTCATTTATTTCAGCTAAGCAAAATGAAACTTCAGATACATTAAATAAAAATTTTTGCTAGACTTATCAATAAGTGGGTAAGTAAATAAGCAAATGAGATTGGTTTTTCAGACCTGGCAATTTCTTCCTTAGACCTACAGAAGGAAAGAAGAACTAAGTATCATTGCATTTTCTCTTCTAGCTGTTACCCTGCTAGTTGAAGTTGCATGTCTCCAGAACATTAGTGCCAGAGGCTACTGTCTCCTCAGGTACTCCAACTCAGGTGCTTGTGGGATCACTTTAGTCCATATAAACCAGATTATCATGGATATATTATTTATTTATTTTTTAAGAAGTCCTGGTTTGTTGTGAGTAAAAAGGCATGGAGAATACTCAGATGGCTGGTCAGAGAGACAACAGTTGCCTCTGGGTCTGAGGATAGTAATTTTTCAGCCAGTGTAACTGCAACTGGAAGAAGATTGTGACTATGCTAATGATATGACTGTAAAGACTTTGCTCTAGGTTAGCTTAGTGCATAAATGCATTCATGTGTACACATTAAAGTCCTTGTTAAATCTGAACATGGTTAGGCCTTAGGCTGTGACTAGGACTTGCAGTGTCAAAATTTTAGAGTAAGACATCCTAACTGGAACTGGAGTGGTCACAGGGAATTAATTTGATACAAGTCTTCTCACAGCTTTTTTTTTTTTCTTTCTTTTTTTTCCCTTTCAGCCAATGTCCCTCAACTCTGCTGACCAGACATTTACTAAAGAAGGGTGGGGAGAACTTCAAGTTACAAAGAGAAAGAATCTCTAATAATGCTGGCTGCTACAGTGTGTCCTCCTGTGTTAAGTGATGTGTCTGCAGCTGTGTAGCTGCTCAGGCCTCTTTATTCAAAGCAGGAAAGTATTTGCTTTAATTTGTTATGACAATGGTATTTTATACATGTTGCAGTATTTAAATATGTTTGCTTTCTGGATAAATAGGGTATTATTGTTCATTTAGTGGACAAAACTCTTTCATCAATTTATCATTATGTATTTGTAAAGTGCTTTTGTCTTCTTGGTCATTAATTTACTCTGCAAAAAGACATGATGCTTTCTGTTATATTGTAAAGGCCAGATCTAAAGGGATTATATGTTCTAAAGTGATAACACCCACCACGTAAAACTGTCATTCTGAAAAATCTCACTTAGCTACCATATAAAACAGCCCATACTTTATAGGAACTCTTTATTGTCTTTTATGCTCCTCATATGACCAGAACTGTGTATTTATGAATCTTTCAAATTGTCCAGGTTTCAAGTGGCTTGTTCACTATCTCATGACTAGGTCCTGCCAGGATGCTGAGTTGCAATGTTTCACTTCAGTTCCCTGGGAAACCTCAGACAAGATGATATTCTCAGACAAACTGACAGAACAAAGCTGTAAGGCACTGGAGTTTCAGTTGCTATTTTCCTAAAAAGCACAGAGAGAAGAGGAGTCTGTGGGTGTATTTTCTAAAATATCCTATGACAGAATAATTTCTGAGAAAGGTAGGAGGCCCAAGTTCAGACTTCCTTTTCTACAGAAGTCAATTCATACTAACATGTCCAATAAATTAGTAGGGTTTTAAGTAGAGAAGGCAGGAATAGGAAGCCTGAATGCTTAACCTATAGAATCAACAGTAGGGAACAAGGGTTGCAGTATTGAGCAATATAAAACCAGAGTCTGGTCATCCCTTTTTCAATCATGGTAGAAAGAGCTGCTACCAGAGGTTCTATCAAGTCTAGCAAAGAGCTGCCAAATAAAATTCATTGACTAGAAGTGAAAGTCAGATTATTCAGAAAAGATATTAAACATAACACACAGTGAGAAGAATTGTCCTCTGGAATAAAATTATATAAGGACAGACCATAAAGTCTGTAAATTAAAATATCTGTGTTTTCAAAAGAGAAACTGTTGCCCAAGCACGTTAGGGGTTTCCTTTAGAAAAAAAACTCATACAGCATGTGGGATTTGGGAGGATGGTCTTCATAGGTGTGAACACATGAAAAATCTAACTTTCCTCAAAAGTTCGCTTGAGCCCAACACAGAGTACAGACAGCATAAGTGAGGACTTACATGCTGCTTAAGAAGCTGAGCCAAAATACTGGCCTATTGAATAGTGCTGATTTTCATCTCTCCTTGCATAGCTCCAAAAAACAGTTTCTTAGCAAAGATCAGAGTATTTTAAATTGCTTTCTTTCTAATGGGCAAATATTTTATTGAAATATCCAGTTTGATACAAGAGTTGATGTTTATTAGGACTCCTCACTGTACATTACACCAGACAAGCCTGCACTATTTTGTAGGATGGGTCTTTGTCAGCTGTTCCTGAATTCCTGAAACCATGTTGCTTCTGGTACTTCTGTTGAGCTCTGCTTTCTAGCCTTCCTGAGCATGACAGTAAGTGATGCTTAGATGATGTCTCTGCCACCAAAGTGCCTTCCATTGAAGTATTAAACTACATAACATGATTCAGAGCCATTGTTTAATGATTGTGATAAAATGTAGCTTTCACATGTTTTGATTACTTGATTTGGACTCAGTTACTGCTGTAATTAGATATTTGACAAGAAAAATTTCATTGTTACTTATGGAGTCACAGAGATTGCCATGCCCTTCTTTTACAGAACATTTATATAGTCTGCTTGCTATCATCCTAAATCTTCAGAATTGTGAAAAATTGAATTTTTGCCATCAAAGTCTGAGTAGTGGTAGATTGGATCCTATGTTGCATTTACTTGAGTGGTATTGATCTTTTGCTTTCTATTTCATTAGCTAGAACTCCTTATTCATGGAGGCTCTGAATTTAATGATAAGTCTAATATAGCACTCACTGGCTTTTTATTATTTTATGAGTAAGGATCTTGTTATTTTTAAGATACCCCAAAGAAAGTGAGTGAGAGAGAATTAACAATCACAACAGCAGATCTTGGTAACATAGAGGCAGAATTTTTCACTGGACAATCATCCATTTGTCATCTGCATTGCCACTGGAGATTAATGTTAATTATGCTCATTCATCTGAACCAGCCACAGGGCAAGTTCTCTCCACAGCCTAAGGCAGTCTGGCTACAGAAGACATTCCTTTTATTCCTATCTGCACATTGTCTTGCTTATTTAACTTGCTGCTACTTGAGCAGTCAAGAAACTAACACCAGCAAAATCAAATGGTAAACTAAATATAATCATGAGATACATATACACTAAAAATGCCAGCATCTGGAGGTGCTTTCTATTTGCAAGGTCTGAGACAAAAGTAATTTGTAGTATTAAATAAACATTAGAATTAATTCACATAGAAACAAACATTAAAGGAGTATTAGAGTTTTACTGTCAAATTCCCCAAACTTAGCAAGTGTCTGATTTCTAATTCTCAGTTTCTCCCCACTGATAAAAGAAATTTAAGACAAAATATTTGATTGCATTGTCACATTTTATATTTTTTTAAATATAAAAACCTGTGCTTACTCAGTGCTTAGCATGAACATTATTTTTAATATGGGAAGAACCAGTATCTTCAGTCTGTTTCAAGTGGATGAACTGGATTTCCTGAAAATTTCTTTTAAAACCCCAACATAATCACCTCTATTCATGATATGGAAAATGTCAGCCTCACACCTACTGAAGCTATAGCCAAATGGATGCAAGACTTTATGGAAAAAAGCACTGAGCAATCTCTAGAATTAGATAAAGTTTAGATGACCATGTGAATACTTAGAGGTTTATTGTAAAAGATTAATATGTTTTGTGCAACCTTCAGTAATTCCTTTTCTTTTGTGTGTGTTTGTGCCACATTTGTTAGCCATGGAGCAAGATCTAAATAAATTGTAAGGGATAACATCTGCATTAGTACTAATCATCTTCCTGCCACAAATATAAACACTTTTCCTGGAAAAAAAGGTATGAAATCCACATTTGTCTTATTACAAAATATAATATTCGAAGGAGTCACATCAGATAAGACAAATTAATTTAAATGAGTTCATCTGAGGATCAGTAACTAAACCATTGTAGACAATGATTGCAATGCTCAAGGCAAAGAAACCCAACAAAACACCTTAAAGTTCAAATATTTGTGGCTTACCACCCTAGGAAATGTCAATATAAATTGATTGTACTTAAAGAAGTAGTAAAAAATATATTGTCTAGAGAAAAAATATGTCTTAGACTATTTTTTCACATGTGTGACAGGTTGTTTTTGATCTTCCTGATAAAACTGTCTTAAAATTAGAGTTGATATCTTGCCTTGTACATCAAGCCCATCATTCACAAAAAAAAAAAGTACCTTTTCTGGCTCCCAAATGATGGTTGTGAAAAAGAAATTGTGCTGAAATGTTACTGGATCAGACAGTGCTCCAAAAAAGGAACCCTCACTACTATGTGGGACAACAGACAAACTGGTGTCCAGGAGACAGGACAGATACCTGCCTGTTCTGGTGCTGCCTGACAGATGTCTGCATGTCCAGAGCCTTGCACTCCAAATCTGAACACTCTGCTCTATTTTCTAAATGCACCATCTATAGGAGTGCACCAGACCAGAGACTCCAGTGCCAGGGAAAAGCAGATGACATCTTCACAAGACAGAGCCACAATCTTATGGCCAAGCCCTAGGATAAATGCAATCAGTTTATGGATGACAAACAGTTTGGCAAAAGGCAAACCTGGGCAAGGCAGAGAGTATGCTCTGGGCAAAGGCAAATGTTTTTTTCTGATATTATAGCTTCTCTGTAGATATTTTGTCCAAAAGAAAATATCTCTGTTTTTCTGTTTAGTCCATAATTCTCTTCAATCTTTCCAGTGGATGTGATTTAACCTTGGCCAGCAGCTCAGCCCCTCAGAGCCACTCACTCACTTCCCCTGCAGTGGGATGGGGGAGAGAATCAGAAATGTGGAAGTGAGGAAACTCCTGTGTTGAGATAAAGACAGTTTAGTAGGTAAAGCAAAAGCTGTGTGTGCAAGCAAAGCAAAACACAGAATTCATTCTCTACTTCCCATTGACAGGCAGGTCTTCAGCCATCTCCAGGAAAGCAGGACTCCATCACACATAATAGTTACTTGAGAAGACAAACATCATAACTCTGAATATCCCTCCCTCCTCCTTATTTCACCAGCCTTTTATTGCTGAGCATAATATCATATGGTCTGGAATATGCCTTTGACCAGTTGGGGTCAGTTGTCTCAGCTGTGTTCCCTCCTAACTCCTTGCCCACCACCAGCCTACTCTCTGATGGGGTAGAAGGAGAAGCACAAAAAGCCTTGACTCTGAGTAAAGTCTACTCAGGGATAACATCCCTGTGTTAGAAACACTGTTTTCATTAAAATCCAAAACATGACACCATAGGAGCTACTATGAAGAAATATAACTCTATACAAACTACAACCAATACTCTTGGTAATGCTTTCTGTCATCTTAGGTCACCCAGCAGGATCTATACAGCTCTGTATGTTAATGCAGATGCATGACAGTTAGACCTGACTTCAGTGTTTTGTACCAGGTCTATGAGATGCCACAGATCTCTCGTAAATGGTGCTTCATATGACAACAGCTTGCAGAACAACTGAGGACTCTGCATCTCCTCTTTTTGAGAAGATGTTGAGCAGTTTGAGACTTGAGATGTCACATCCAAAATATATAAATCTTTCTGAGAGCTTTTTATTGAAGACCATGGCAAGGAAATTTTGCTCCTCAAGTGTAGTAGCATATAATACAGTGTAATGCAGCAGCTACAGAGATAATAATTGAAAGTGGTAAAATTTTCCCAATGGCATAGTCCAAGACTGTGACATTAGGCCACAAAAATTATAGGTTTTTCCAACTTCAATTAATAATATGTTTAATCTTTTTTTCTTTAATGTAGACTATAGCAAAATGTTTTCTTGTCAGTGGATTTCTTAAACATAATAATGCTTGAGAAAGAAGCAACTCAGCCATTCGGACCAAAACATATTTCACCACATTTCTCCCATTTCACACAACACAGAAGTGCATTGGATGTGGATGTCAAGGTGCTGGTAATTGGGTGAGGATGCTGTGGTGGACTTTGAGGGAGAGTCCTGGAGCTCCCCTGTGCTAGACATGGCTGCTTCCAGCTGCCTCTAGCTGCTTCCAGCAGGATCCAAGGAACCCACTGCAGGATGCAGATGAGCCTGTTAGCTAAGGTGATGACACCTCTGGAAAGTGTCTTTAAGAAAGGGCAGGAAAAAAACCCACAGGGATGAGAAGAGGGGAAAAGAGTGAGAAAAGAGCAAAAAACAGCAAGGCTGGAGGAGGAGGAAGGAGGGAGAAAGACAAGAGGAAAGCAAGGAGCAAGAAGGAGAGTGGAGAGGAGCCATGTCACAACACCCCTACATCACTCCTTGCCTCACTGAGGGGGCTGAGCATAACCTGCAGCAATAATGAAGCGGAGAAAAGGAGTTTAGAGTGAAGCTGAGCTTGAGAAAGGGAGAAGAAAGTTGTTTTCCCTAAATGTGTAAATGTTTGTTTCATTTTCTATTTTTTTGTTGCTTTTGTTTTTATGTTTCCGCATACTGAAACAGTAATTAAATATACACATACATATATTAATTAGAAGTAAAATACATTCTCCCTGAATCCAATCTGTTTTGCCTATGATCATAAATCCTTGCCTTTACTTCTGCCCTGTTCTTCCTCTACCATCTCCTGTCCTACTCAGGCAAGAGAGAAAGTGAGTGGCTGGGTGGGAGTTTAGCTGCCACTCAGGGCCAACCCACCACAAGAAGTCTACATAAAGTAGGGCATAAAAAAACCCCATTGTATTTAAGTACAGAAGAAAAGTGTAGACAAAAAAACTGACATTGCTGTGAAGAACTGGTAGGTGAATGAACTCTGAAAAGCCCCTCCCTCTTGGCAGACACAAAATCAAACACCTGGGTGCCAGATGTCTGTGTAGTTGTGGACTCCATCTGTAGCACAAGCTTTCACGCCATATGCTGATTTACATCAAATGGTGGTATGATTACATGATACATTTATGGGAAAACAGCTCTGTTCCCACCTCTCACTACTACTCTTTGTTCTCCCATTCTTTCTTTGTCACTACTGAAAAATAAATACTGTAGGCAACTATCTGCACACAGTATTACTACTTCCCCTTCAGAAAGAGGATCATTAAACTGTTGGGCTCTGAGGAGTTAATGTCCAGATATTAGTCACTAATTTGTGTGATAATTCTAGCAAACACTGTTCTGTGTTTCCTTTTAGGGAACTAGCATTAATGGTATATCTACATTTTCACACATCTTAATTTTGCAGAATATAACAAAACTATTTAACTTTATCACATAAATATGTTAAATAAAAACAGAGAAATTTTGAGCCCACACTCATAAGGAGTCCTACTTAGTCTTCTTAGGAGACTAAGGAGTGACAAAAATTCAGCAGGAACAGGAGCAAATGTTTTGGGTTTTTTTTGTTTGGGGTGTGTTTTTTTCCTTTTTTCATTTTGTTTTCTTTTGCTTGTATTTGCAAGACTGGAAACACTGACAGTGAAAAATTTCATCATTTCTACTAGCTAAATTGGATACTTTTTGGGTTTTTTTATGACGTTCCCCTAAATGGCCACTCTTTTCATTATAGAGACAAGCTACCTATTAAAAAAAAAGTTGATAAATTATAGTTAGCTAGAATGCAAACTATGGTTTCTCTCATCATCAAGTTTCATTCAGCTTTGTACCATCTTTGTGATCCTTTAATTATGACTGCTACTGTTTGGAACACAGTATGACCTTTCAAGTTTTTCTCTCTAATAATCACTGTTGTGGGCTTGCATTGCAATGCTTGCTAGCATGTTGATTCACTTGACATTTCAAAATAGCTATTTAGATCTGAGATTTAATTCTCCTTCCTTCGACGTGGTACTGCACTGTCCCCATGTTCATGGCTGAGGTGAGCAATATTGACATTCATTTATGAAATCCCCCATTCCTCATTCTGTATCTTACTCTTCTGTAGCAATGGCAGTATTGAGTCAATGTAAAGTTTGCTTTACCAAAAGTAGAAGCTGGTATTTCACCTTATTCTTTAGCTTTCATGAAGTCTCACATTGTTCTTGGAACTTTTACTTGAGCCTGATTCATTCATTTCTCTATAAACTGATTAATCTCATTTAAGTCAGTACACATGCATTGAAATAAAAATAGTATGAGTGAGAAGGGAACCCAGCTGCTGGCTTCTTATTTGTGGTGTTACTTTTAAAGAAGGCAGTGAGGGATAACATCTGTATTTCTTTTAATTTAATTTTAGTTCCCTTATCATTCTTCTGAACTTTCTTGGGGTAGGAGCTGCAAAACATGGTAATTCTGTGTTCTGTCAAATTGCATGTCAGCTGCACTTTTTCATGAAAAAGGCAATATTTTTAAAAAATAATATTCTGTATATCTGACCTATTGAGGGTCGTACCAGAACCTGAAGAAAGTCGGGACCTTGAACAAGGGTGACTTGAAAGGATTAGGACCTTACATAATAAAATAAGGACAAATTTAGTCACAGACACATTAAAGGTTTTCCCTGTGCTAAATTCAAGTAAGATAACTTTAGGCATGAACACCACCTCCCAGTGTGATGGAGAGGACAGTGTGCCCAAGAAAGCACCTGATAAACTTCAATAGAAGTTAAGGTCCCACCTGTCTTTGCATTCTGCCATTCATCCTCCTCCACCATGACTGGCTTCCTTCTTCTTTGATTCTGTCTATTAAGGAATTGACTTTGGCCATGCAAACAAACAAACAAACAAACAAAAAAAAGTAAACTTGTCATCTTCATATCTGTTCACTGATAAAAAGTGGAGACAATATTTGTCTCTCAAGAGAAAAAAAATCCATAAACTACTATTTCAGATTTTCTCTATTTTGTAGTACAAGATTCTTTAGAGCTCCATTTATGTCACTATATTGTGGCAAATTACTCCACTTGCCACCAACACTCCCAGACATTGATATGTAAGAACGAGATGATACGGTCCAGAAAATTTCAGGTTTTTATTTTCTGAACCTAGAATCAAGACAAAGGAGGCAATTACTCTGCAGAGACCAAGAGAATATTATGAAAATACTCTCCCAATGTAAATGTTTTCAGAAAACAGATCTAAAATAATTTTAAAAATATTGATATTAGAGTTGCATCTTCTAAGGACCTTCCTTGTGCACTAGGATCCTCACCCAGCATAGGTAAGAAGTTATTTACTGTTTACCTTCAGCAAATATTTTAAGATATTCGTCTCTTGACTCTGCTGGGCAGTATCTACAGTGTTAGGTTTTGAGTGGAAATGATGTTGCCATTTCACGGAGTCTCCACTTAATTTAAAGCAACTGTTGTTCTGTCCTTGTTGTGAAATGTTCAGCTTGATTCTTGCCTCTCATATGGCCTTTGGAAACATTTTCTCACAACCATGATAAACATAATGTTAGAAACTGGTAACTTATCTTTGATGTAAGTAGCCTTGTGTCTTAAGACATAGAAAGGCACAAATGTAAATATAGCTGAAAAAAAGGGCTTTTTTTATACCTGTGTGAATTTTTAGTTTTCTTAACATAGCTCTTAAAAAATTTTAGAAGAATCTTGTCTCCTTCGTTAGCTCCACAGTTCTCCTTTTCCACATAACTATCTCACTTTTACTCAAATACTTGACAGTGTATATTTCAATTTATATAGATGTGGGACTAGCAGCTGAAAGACTTTAATGGGAATTGATTAGATCCTGCTGGCACTTACACAAGTGAAGTTCAATTGCTTGTATATGTGCAGAAAATGATCATAAACATGATGCAAATGTAGCAGAAAGAAGTTCATTTTTTCATCTGAATCAATGTTTGCAGAAATAAACATACCACACTTGCTGTAGACTGGAGAGGATAAGGGAGGTAGAGATTACTTAGTACACCAGCTAGGAGAAAAATTTAAAGATAAACTTCGAGTGTACTAAGAAGGAACACCACTTGAATATCCAGGCAAACTAATCAGCATTTGATAACTATTTTAATTTGCTAAGTATTACTAAGTGTATTGAAGGACCGTGTATTGTCCACTTTCTCCATTGATTCTTATTTGGCTTATTGAATCAGACTCAAAACTTATACCTGTACTGGCTTGGAATTGTGTTGGAGTTTGTTGCCTGGTCATAGGAAAACAAGAGCTTTTGGACTGCATGGGTACTTTCAGATCAATTATCTTAATTTGCTCTGCTGGCAAGGGAGAAAATAAGAACTGTGAATTTCTTGTTTGATATATCCTACATTACATGGTGTGCTTTTCTGACTAAGATTGCCTCTCTGCAGCAATTTGAGACACTTCTAGAATGAGTGAAAGGGAATTCAACTTGTCATATTTTTACACAAAATAAATGTTCTCTTCTGCATGTTAACACTTCTGTGTAAATAAGAAGGTAGAATGGCATTACTAACAACTCTCAGGATTCATTACTTAAATCCATTTATGTACTTTTATAATGTAGTGTAATTTCCGAAATGTTTATAGCCTGTTCAACTTTATGTTTACAAAAAATAAATAAAAAAGGACACTTATATAATTCCAATTAAAGTAAGTGACCACATAAAAAGAAAAAAGTCTAAAACTTAGCACTATTGAAATACCAGATCTTGCATTCGAAGCTGCGGTCCTCAGAGTTGTTTTCTCTGAGAAAAAATTAAGAAAAGAGCTTATTAACTTTCCTCTGAACCATTGCCAGTATAAATATCTAAACTCAATGGATTGGTTTTGCATCTCTCTTTTTTTTTTTTTTCTGCCACCCCAAACATTTTGGCACTATATTTTTTCCCTGTGCCAGGTTGGATGAGGCTTGTGCAACCTGGTCTAGTGGGAGGTGTCCCTGGTCATAGAAGGGAGGTTGGAACCTGATGATCTTTAAGGTCCTGTGATTTGTTTTTGTTGCAGGAAACACTGCTAGTCTAAAGCTGCATTCCTTGAACATACCAAGATCTTACCAGTTGCAATAAGAATGAAAACTGACCTTTGCTAGCAGTACTGGAAGACCACAGTGATGGCTGGTCAGTGACTTTCAGTAGTTATGAAGCATGATGGGTAGCACAGTAGTAGCAGACTTCTCTTTTCATGCCTGGGGAAGTCTGAAAAGCAAGTAGAACATACGTGGGATATACCCCAGGAGCTAACATTTATTCCTACTTTACTGAGGTTATAGCTCAGGCCCCAGTAAAACAAAAGGGAGCTTTGCCTCTGACATTAGTGAGGCCAAGAATTTATTCTCTGGGGTGCAAATAGTAATGATACGTTGTCCTGGTTTAAGCCAGGATGAAACAAATTTTCCTTTTACTGATTTTTTATTTTCCTTCAGTAAGCTCTCTTCTAACTAGCAGCAAGTTTTCCAGCTAGTGGAGTGATAATGCTGGAATGTTTATGTTGCTGCCAGGACTTCAAGGTCACTTTTCTTCATGGCTTCAGGTACTACAGGAGCACGAGTTGTTTTTGCAACCCTCCCATAGGGAGGAGTGGACTAAACAGACAGCAAAACTGACCAAAGTATTTTGTTCCATATATTTACATAAGCTCAGTGTAAGGTCAGAGATCATGTAAGACAACTTCCTTCCTGCTCCTTCTTCCCTTCTCTTCCATCAATGGCCAGCATCCAGAGAGAACTCTGTTTATTCAGCACTTTTGATTCCCAGGCTTGTGTTCCTGACCCTCATAACCCCCCTTCAGCTCCTGTCTGCTCTGCTGCTCTCTCCAGCAGTGCTTTGGGACATTTTGGAACTACTTACAACTCAGGAGATGCTGTGGGAATTGCTGGGGGTGGGGGGAGGTGTTAGGAATTTTGCACATTCCTCAACATACTTGTATATAATTGTACATATTTTCTTATCATTAATAGTTAAATAAAACAGTCTAGTTTAGTTTTCAATCCAGAAAGTGTCCCTCTTTTCCTTATGTCTTTCCTTCCCTACCGGGGTGGAAGGGGAGCAAAGATTAAACATACCTGGTTTAATTGCTGGTGCTGAGTCAAACCATGACATACATTATTACCTCTGTTTTAAATTTTCAGAGAGTGGAAATTCTGTTAGGTATTGCTATAATGGGGGATCACACTACATCTTCCCTCCTATAGGCATTATTTTAGTCTTTCTCGCTCATACTTTTTATTATCCAAAAAGGTGCCACCTTAGGTGGAAATTATTAATCTAAAAGAGCATCAAAAACCTGGAAATCCTCTGCATGCTTAGATTTACTATGTCTAGTATTCCTTTGTCAGAAAGTAAGTGGTTCTCTATTACTAGTCTAAGAAATTTAGCATTATTAGTGGGAAACTAGTTTCTTTTCTGACCTGGTGAGTAGGTCATGGCTTGAATACATGAATCCTTGACTTTCTAACACAGCCAGATCAACAATTAACCTCTACATCTACTGTTTAAACTATTTTGAACTAGATATATATTTTGCTGCAAAGAATAACACAGAGCCAGTGTGCATCCACATTTATATTGAAGGCTAATGAATAAACTGTTACCTAATTTAGTCTAATTGTAGCTTTGTTGTGCTAAAATATAAAACTAACAATTCAGCTTTTGCCCTGAGTCTTTTAAATTATATTTTCACCCCTGCTGAGTAAGAGTCTAATTAAAAGCTTTTAGCTTCTCATTGTGCATGCTGCTAAGTGATGTTGTTCAGTTTATCAGGACACGATTATCACTAGATTTAAATAGAAAAAAATAAAATAAAAGGAAACTGAAAGGACAGCAAAATTAGAAATGATGTTGCTTTTATGTGCCCAGAATGAGGTTAGACACAGAGAGAGGGAGAGAGAGAGATGAAGAAAGAGGGGATAGGAAAGATATCACCACCTTTAGAACCAGTGACAATCTTGACATGACACTGTGGTTTTTGATGGCAGACATGCACCCCGAGCATTCCCAGTCTGCCTCTTTTATGGCACCTGGTGCAGTCTCTCCTGGTGAGGCTCAGCCTGCTTTGTGTGTACTCAGTGTTGGATTCAGGAACATTCTGAAAATGAGTCAGTGGGGTACAGAGATCCAGGTGATCACTTGTCCCTCCCACCCCCATTCAGGTTGACCCAGCAATTACCTTTATTTTCAGGCATGCTCTCTGTCCTTAAACAGGACAGTGGTCTTTCTCAAGGTGGCACTGGACCTCCACGGGGCTCCTCTTGCTGGCACTGTTCCTCATCAAGAAAGGACCATTTATTAGGATGGTTACCAGATGAGGGGCTCTCCTTGGAAGAATAGGGTCCAGGTGGCTTATGGAATGAGAACTCCACCCCAACAAAATGTCCAGTTTGCCAGAGCGACTGAGACAGTTATTCATTTTGGGCCTCTACATAAGGTCTGTGGTGTTTTTAATGATTTTAAAAGAGTTGCCAAGATCTTCTTGCCTCTCATCTATGATTGTTTGTGATTTGGATATCTTCTTCAGCATGTCTTTCTCCATCCAGCAGCAGTCTTGTGATTGCAGCCTGACATTGGCATGCTCAGATGTGGGCCTGCTGGTTTCTCTAAGTCCCTTCTCTACTTTGGCATCTTCCACTGAGCACTTCTTATGACTTTCCTCTGTGTTGATTGGTGATGACAGCCTCTTCTCTGTCACTTCCTTTTTTCTCTTATCTAGGCTTCAGATTGATTTTGAACACAGGCCAGTGACAGAGTTAAAACCAAAAGATGCTTCATGAATTTCTGTGCCTATCTACACTTACAAATAATTCAGCTTTCCCACTAGGTCAGCGGAACTGGCACTGATATGTTAGCAGGAAACAGCACAGGTTGACTTGCTTGTCAAGGCAGTTGTAAGGGTGAATTTACAGAGCTTGGAACTGTGAGGAAAACATCTTTTTTACTTGACACTTAAGCAAAGCTAAGTTGGAATTCTTGCAATAATGAACAGAGAACCTCATGTCATTTTTAGAGCTACTTTCCAAAATAAAAATGTGCTTTAAATCCATGGCTCTGTTATTGTCTACATTTAGACTCTGCTCTCTCAAAGGTAATTTTACAAGCTACAATAAAGCACTTCCCAGCATGTAACATTACTGTTCAAGTGTAGCTGTTACTTTTTATTTTTCAAGTGGAGTTGAATGATTAGTAAAGGACGAGGAATTTAAATTGCCTCATCTCTAGTAAATGTTAACACATGCCTCATATGGCTCTCTCTGAAAGTCTGCATTATCTGGCAAGTGAACTGTATGTATACATATAATTATGTAAACACATTCTCCCCAGTGAGAGATAGAGATTTAGTGCAGTCAGTGGAAGCTTTTTTTGATCACTGTCCTCACTGTGAGTTGCTTAAATATCTGTCTGTCTAGTTGTGAGTCAAATTCAGTGGCTATAGAGGAATGTGTAGTCCTGTGCATGGTGAAATGTTTGCTGCACCATTCACAGGATGAGCTGATGACCTTTTGCTTCAGCCCTACCTTGCACTGTAGCCATAATATCTTTCTTAAGAATGATTTATGCCTTAGTTTCTATATTTTTGTGGTTAAAAGCTCAGAAGAGCTGGCTGCTAAATTGTACTCAGGTATGATTTAAACTACGTGCTTGGCTCAATGCAGCTGACCTTTCATTATTACCACTTCAGCAGAGACAATATGCTGCAAGTCACGGTCATTGCCATGCTTGTCTTTCCAGAACTGCTCCTGTGGGGAGTACCTGTGTCTTACACCTACAGACTTGATTCTGCAATGAGTCCATCCATTAAAAAATATCTATCAATATAAATCTGTCAAAAACCGTATTAGCTTTGCAGAGTCTCTGCCATTATTAGTGGAGATATTCCTAATATCTGTGCACTGCGTGATTTGCTGAATGACTCACAGATTAGTTCCACAAGAGGTACAGGAGAGGCAACATATTTTGTTTCAAAATTGTGCATGAAGTTGTGCTGAACTAAGCTTAGATTTGTAGCATATTCTGACATAGGGTTCCTTAGAAGGCTGTGGTTTCTCACACACTTACTGCAGATACTCTCCCTACTTGCAGGTGTGCATTCACTTGTGAGAAACTCCCCATGACAGCCAGTGGGGTCAACAGAGAAATGGACACCACTTTTAGCAAGTCTTTTCCATTTATCCACCTACTAATTCCCTTATTCACTCACATGTGCATCCACCTAGGCAATAGTTTTGTTTTTATCTATACTATTGGTGGATAAAGTAGCACAAACCTCTAGTCTAAATACATTTCAGCTCATTCACCAATGGAATAGAACATATTGCATGTTAACATTAATTATGTTATAATTGTTCCATAAAGACTGCAGAAATAAAATCTTTCAGGCACAGTTAGGAAGGCCAGGATTTTAATACAGTATATAAATTATATGTTGCTGCCTACACCTCAATCTTAGCACCTCACAATCTCTTTATTGCAAAGGGGTAAGTAAGGGAGGAAATGAGGATGCTGCACATGTTTTAACATTGATGATTTGGGAATATAATATCTATTATCACCAAAGAGCATATATACTCATCTCTGAAAGTCCAACAAATGCTATGAAATTCCTGTATGCTCATCTGAATAATGATCTCTCACAAGGCATCAAGCTAATGATAATTCTCACATGGATGAAGCTGCAATGATCACAAGCAGTAACATTTTCAGGTAAGGAAATTTGGCATAATAGCAAATAATGCTGAGGAATGAGTAAACATGGAATAAGAATTTTAAAATCTGAATACAGCTGACACATTAAGACAAAATATGATTAATCATGCCTGCTGCCATAGTTTTGCCTCTAGAAGTAATGAATTTAAACCTTACCAGTGGAACTAGAAAATGGTGAATCTGAGAACATAGGATTTGTAGTGAACAAAGAATTTCAACATAAACTGCTTGTGAAAATGCAGTTATATTAAATGCTTATGTACATATATGCAACTTAATAGAAGGAAAACAGTGAGCTCTCTAATCTAGTAAAAAAGACAGGCCAAGAATGAAAGTGAATATGAAAAAAAAAAAAAAACACCACATTTTATTTTAAAGAGGAGTGATAGCCACTGGAACCAACTACAAAGGAAAATAGTTAATTGTCTGTGTCTTGAATTCAGCTGAAGACAAACTGTTCTTAAAAATATATTAGTTAGCTATAACATGTGTGCTTTACTCAAACACAGATTGACAAATTGAGGAATCCCCTGCACTTGTTTTACTTAAAGGGGATTGAACTAGTTTGTTTCCAAATAATTAATGCCCCACATATGCTTGTGGCAGGTGGCTAGAGCAATCCCAAAAGGTGCTCAGGATGTTTTTCTTGAATGAGGGATAGAACAACATCAATAAATTGGCACTTGCTTATTCTGAAGTAAAATTTGGCATTAGCTATAAATTGGAATCTACCCCTTCTTGTGGTAGGGTTTCCTCTCTCGTGAAGGTGTAGATATGGTAACATGTAGGTACATAAGCTAACTCTAAAAATACTTCTGGCCAGTTGTCCTGATTTTGTCTGGGAAACCAAGACACCAGCTATTAGAGATCTGAAGTATGCAATACCCTTCACTCTCCATTTCTGCAACAGGACTATTTGTACCTTTGTGGTTTACGCTGCAAGTCAACGTCTTCTGAAATACAGCTGGTAGAACAGGTGCTTCAAATGCATGAAAACTGTGGTCCTGGCCAAAACAATGGAAAGTTGACTTTTTAAAATGTGCGTAGTATGAAGGACCTACATTGGCTCATAGAGCCCATCATTGTCCCAAAGTCTGCAATGGTTTTGTGAATGACTAAGCACTGGCAGAGTTAGGTACTTATTAAATACATCACTGGGAGTAGCCTCTGGAGGCTCTATGAAACCCAAGAAGCTATTTCCTTGGCCTTTAATTGTCAGTGATTTATTATCTGAAATAACAAACCTTTGATTGCCACTGAAAACTGTTCTTTGCTGATGAACTGTCAGAGAGGAAAGCAAGACAGACAATCATGAAGCTGACAATGACTCACCTGAGGACACAGTAGCAACAGTAGGACCAGTGAAACAAGCCTGGAAGCCTTATCCTGTAATTTCTGAATTTAACTCCCTGTATGTTCCTTCAATTAAAACAGCAATAGGAAGGCCCTGTTCCTTACTTTTATTACTGGTGAGCTCATTCAACAATTTCTGTTCATTTATCAAGGCACAAGAAGTACAAGCATACAGCATGGCAGAGGCTTATTTTTAATGTGAAACATAAAAGTTATGCAAACAAGACTGAATCTTTTTTATTGCAAAATATGGACATCCCAAAAGCAAAATTTGGCTTTCAGGGGTAACTTTTGTGAATATAATGCCAAATATTCCCCGCCACCTGTTTGTGAAATTGTTTGGAGACTATTAATTACAGCCCTCTAATATTTTGCATTTCAGTTCACCCGAAAGATCAAAGTTCTCTTCATCTCCTTAGATGGCTGATAATTAGAAAGATAAATAGAGTATCTCTGCTCATCATCCTCCCACCTCTGTTAAATAGTCTGTCACTTTTTCACCCTCTGCCTCTGAATCAGACCTTCTTAGCATTAAACATGAATGCCAAATGCCTTCATGCAAAATTATCTATAGAAGATCCAGGAAGACTACTGCCAAAAATTAAAGTGAAGGTGAAACCATCATATCAAACTAATTCCAGTAATGACCCTTGATAATAGCATCTAGTGGACAAGGACTTCCATTCCATTCCAAATACCAAATGAAAACTAATTGTTCACCTTTTATTGAAATATTAATGTTGATATTCTTCATACTACAACACTTTAAAAAGCAATATCCAAGAGTATAATATCGATATACATCTAATCTTTGTTTTATAATTTGATAAAATATGAAACTAAAGTATAAAGACATTAAAATTAGCATATTTATTGCAGTTTTTATGAGACATGCTGCCACAAAACACAAAAAAACCTCTTAGGATAAAACTACATCTGGTGCTGTCTTGATAATTGTTGAATTTACAATGGCCTAACATTTATCCAGTCTCTTCTTTTAAAGAAATAGCTGAAGTGCAGAGTTCTTTTGTGTGAGATGTACTTTGTCATGTGTTGCTGGAAGCTACTGGTGCAGTGCATCAGTGTGAAAATAAAATATGTGTGTGCCTGGAAGAGAGTTAATTTTTAGAAATGAAATAACTAGTTCATAGCGTTCATTTGCTACTCAGTGTAGATTTTGCCAGCCGAGGAGTAACATGAGTATTTTTAATTGGCCCCAAGCACCAAATATTTGGCTGCTCATGTACAATGTCAACCATACCTTAAAACACTTAGTAATTTTTTTTTCCCTCTAGTCTCCTTTGGTGGTTTAAACAAAAGCTTTTTTTTTTTTTTTGCCTTTTTTTTTTGTGTGAGATGTACTTTGTCATGTGTTGCTGGAAGCTACTGGTGCAGTGCATCAGTGTGAAAATAAAATATGTGTGTGCCTGGAAGAGAGTTAATTTTTAGAAATGAAATAACTAGTTCATAGCGTTCATTTGCTACTCAGTGTAGATTTTGCCAGCCGAGGAGTAACATGAGTATTTTTAATTGGCCCCAAGCACCAAATATTTGGCTGCTCATGTACAATGTCAACCATACCTTAAAACACTTAGTAATTTTTTTTTTCCCTCTAGTCTCCTTTGGTGGTTTAAACAAAAGCTTTTTTTTTTTTTTTTTACTATAGATAGCAAAGCAGATTTGATAAAATCTGGTATCTTGTTGTGAAGTTTTAGATTTAAATCACCTACTATCATTTGAATTCTCACTAAAACCTCAAGATTTGCTAATAATTGGTGCACAGTGCTACATCTCAACAGCTTTAGCCCCACTGCAGTTGGTCTAGGGATGGTTGGTTTGTGGCTACCATGACACACTTGCCCTTAAAGTGTAGGAAGGCAGGGCATTTCTGTGTCCTGTGTCTTGCTCTAGAGATGTTCTGATGTCAGTGAGCTGAGTAATCCTAATATGACTTTTTGAAAGGGTAGAGTCCTGCTGAGAAAGACATTGCAAGACATAAGAATGTTTTCCAGTAGAATGGTCAGACCCCTGGGGATTTAATAACGTCTCCTGTCTATGAACTAACCCCAGAGAACCCCCCTCTCCTCAGGCCTCTGGAAAGTGTCTTGCAGCTCTTGGTCATAAAATGTTTATATAGATCTTTATGAGGCAGAAATTCTGGCCATCCTGTCCTCACCAATAATTACTACAATATCTTGAAAAATAGTAATTAGTTATAGATCCAATGTGACACACTAGAATATAAGTTGTTTTCTGTTGTAGAAGTAATTTGGAGTTTCATTAATGTCAGTAGATCAATATGAATTTAGTTTAGAGCTTGTTCTGTATATGATTATAATTTTTTTAGAATAAAATCTCAATATATATCTAATTTTACTATTATTTCTGGTTAGTTACAAAGGAGTCTTTCTTCTGGAAACTGAAAAAACCCCAAACTTATTAACTTGACTACAAAAATATTCTATGGATACAAAAGTGGAGGTCTAAGTTTACATCCAACAGCACTTCATATAAAATATGTAATACTCTTCTTAAGCTTCTGACAAATTGATAGAATTAATGGTTTTTGTTGATGGCAACAAAGACCAGAGGAAGTTGGGTGACAGCCATATGAAGATTAAGTAAAGAGAAGAACAAGCTTCTTTTAAAAGTGACCACTTGGCATGTGATGGATGTAAAATATTATTGTAGCTTTGGCTCTTGTGTGCAACATCAGAAAACAAAGGGTAATCGCTCACTAGAATAGTCACCTTTTTTTTGCATTAAAGCTTTGAACTAAGATTCAGATCGGCCTCTAAAATTTAGAAAGCATATCACTGTTGAACTTTTAAGCCTTTGAATTTTGCCAATGACTAATCTTGACAGAGTTATTATAAAGAGGGGAACCATACCAGATTTGTTTATGCTGTTCCTCTTTGATCTACTGACTCTGAATATATCTTGTCACTACATACATATGACTCTCACAGTTCCTTTTTTTGGTCTAATGAACCCAGGGTACTTCTCAAAAGCTTTACTTCTACATAAAAAGTCCAAAGGGAACTTCCCTGTTCTTTTCTATTAATTTTAATTCTTTATCAATTGAACTTACATGATCACTATGCCTATCCATTCAAAATGTCATATCTTGAATATTGTTCAGTTGATCAGGGTTTTCCACTGGGGTTTCTGTATGTTTGCTAACATTGAACACAGAATAGCAAATCCATGCTGACCCATGTATACATTGCTCTTAAAGTAGCTGTCTTCCTTCCTAGTTTATGTGGAATCACAGCTGGAGCCCATTATAAAAAGAGACTAGTTCATAACTGCACCAAGTGTACATATACACCAAAATACCTCTGCTTCTGTTTCAGACTTTTTTTTTTTTTTTTTGTTTTTTTTTAACTGAAGTTTAATCACCTGTTTTACTCTAACTACACTAAAGACCATGCAATTCATGTTTCCAATAACTGATTCTTGCCAAAAGGTGGACTATGCCTGAAGAAGTTAAAAAATTGAATAATATTAGAATTCTGATAAGTATTTAAATGATGAATTCAGGAGCTATCCAACTTGTTAAGAATGTGGGCCATGTACTAATTTGTTCTCAGAGGACTGGAGGGCAAAAACCACATCTTAGGCCAACCACCCACATTCGGAATAGTAGCAGACATTCATTGTACTTAATTGGTGTTTGCTTCAAAGTTGTTTAAAGTCAAAGGTTTTTATCTTGCCTTTAGTGTATACTATCTTACCCTCTCAATTCTGATTTCACAGGAGCAATGGAAGAGTAGAAAAAAAGTTATGAAGAGCTGCAACCTTCTGTTACTGTAGCCCTGTATATAAGTTCTTCAGTCAAGGAGAAGCACAAATTTGCAGTCTCCTCTTTGACTAGGTGTTTGTACCCTGTTGTCCTTCTTCCAGCAGCTCATGATATATATCTCTTGAGGTCATCCTGTCTTCCATATTTTCTTTTGATTTGTTTTACTAATTTGTGTTCTATATTTCTGGATACAGACAGGAATATAACTATTGGGTATCCATTGTCTATATTCTCTCATTTTATTATCAGTTACAGTTCAAAAACTCCAGCCAATAAGTAGAACACATAGCAAGGATCAGAAGACAGCTTGCATGTCTTTAATGATATTTCACTCCAAACACTACAGAGGTTTTCATAATTTGACTTCTTCTCTATTGTCTGGCATAGTGAGGAAGGTTATATAACTCCAGCTTTAATGCTACCAAAAATATCTTGAGAAGTCTTCTTACATTTAGGTTCTTCCCATTCTAAAGAGTCTTACATGGATTCAGTAGTCCGAGAAGCCTGCTTTTCTTACCTGTACCAGCATTTCATCTTTCCTGGGAGGATTTAAAAATCAATCAATCAATCAATCAATCAATCAATCAAGGTCTGAAATTTCTATAGTTCATTTGAAATTTGCCTTCTGTACCAAACTCAACATCTGATACGTAGAGTTCTGAATTAGGTGCAGAAGCTCTGCAATTCCAATCCTCCATTTTTTCTGGGGGTTTTACTGCCTGTATTTAAGGTCAGCTATTTAGGGTTCTGATGTGACACAGCTGACTGCTGTGAGAAGAGCTGCGAGAATACACTTCAGGGGCCTCCTGTCCTTGACTTGGGAGCTACATTAAACCTGAGAGATTTACTCAAGGCTTTGACGTTGACTTCTGGGGTGTTATGAAAATATTTCATAACAGGATTTGTGATTCTTTCTATGTAAGAACATTTTCAAATGAAACTTCAATCTGTATGACTACTTCTGATTTGTTGATCATACCTTTCCTCCTTAATTTTCCTGCCCCCTTTTTTTTGGTTTTGTTTTAAATTTTATTTCAGCTGCATTGTAATTGACAAACTGGATTTCTGTCTTTCTAATGAAAACCTTTTTTTTTTCATACCTCCTGGGCATTATTGAAGACTTTGTTGTTCTTTTCTATATTCTCACTTCACCTATTCTCACTTAAATGTGGAGAGAATTTGAATGTAGATCAGCACCTGTTTTTATACTGATACAAACCTGATATAAGAAGTAATCCTGTAGAAAACTGGATGAGATTACAATAGTCTTCTTCCATCTTTGTGATCTATGATGATACTTTTGTACCGTTAAATTGCCACTGTAATCTTAACAAAAAGCAGTTGTATTTCTGGGAGTCCTCAGGACAGTTTATGCTTTTTCTGTCATGAGATATATCATGTAGCTATGCTTTTGTGATCTAATAGAAGATGATCTAATAGCAGAATAGTTCTGCTTTCAGAGATTCTACTTTTAACATTTTAATTGTGTCCTAGGTTGGCTACCCTGTTTACTTATTATGAGTATTAATGAATGCATAAATGTATACACTTCAAAAGGAAAGATCTCAATTTATAATCTGTACTTCAATAGCTCTTGGTTCTTACAAATGTGATGCAGCAACCTAAAAGTGTGTTGCAAAGGTACTAGAGAAATATTAATTCCATTGCTCCTTTAAAAGGCTCAAGGTTAGTCTTCAAATAGACATTAGTTCACTGTCACTCTCTCAGCAAGATCTACACCACTGCATGAGATAAATATTTGGACCCGAGAATTTAATAAAATAAAGTTAAACAAAATGCCCTTATCTGAGCAAATTAATGCATTTACATTACAGGTATAAGAGTCTTTCAGGAGTCTTTTAACCAAGGGAAAAACTGGAAGTTCAAAATTCAAAGAAAAATAAAAGTCAACTATTTCAAGGAGCAGCGTTGCAAATTTCATTTAATATTCAATTGATTTAGGTGATTTCATTTTATCTCCTAAAGTCCCAGTCTCAGGAAAAGAGAACCTTTTTCCTCCTGGAGCACTCTAAATACAGGAAGATTTTATTATTTTCTAAGATTTATGTGTGACTGTGTAGTAGTTTCCTGAATTCAAATCAGATCTAAACTTCTGTAAGTCTTTTCTAGGTCTTCTTGACCATAACTTGAATTTGTGCAAAATTTTTCTGAGAAGAACTTCAGGCAGTGGGAGTATTTCTCTCATATTGTCATTGTTTCCCAGTTTATTATGTTCCACAATTTCAAACTAGATAACAGAGTGACATTTGCAGTGCAAAACCAAGGTATGCTTTATGTGAGGTCCATTTCCTTTATTCTCTACACTAAACTATCCCCTCTTTCAGATCTGCATTATGTTCAGAATGAGGAGGTTTTATACTGAATTTAATGAAACACCATATTCAGACACCCAGCATGTTTATGTCATGGCACCAAGTCAGCACTCTTGCCAATAGTGAGCACTCAGTAAATAGGCAGTGAATTCAGCCTTGAGTTCCACCTTGGGTTAGATAGCCCTGCTTTGCAATGCAAAGTCAACATGAAAGTTCAATCAGTTTAGAATTTTCTCCTCCAGTAAATCTTTTTTACTGATGTATGATATTATCCTATTGTCACATTTAAGAATACTGAAATTCCCAGCCTGTTCATCTCTAAAGATCATTACATATACTCTGAGCCTTCCTGACGTGGGTGCTCATTCCTTTTCCTTGACATAACACTATCAGTCATTTGGAGTCTGAGAAATTTTAGATCAGTGTGCTTTTCTCAGATATTTTGGAATTGGATGCTATGTTAACTTTGGGATAACTCTTCTATGGTGAATGGATTTTATGTGTAGTTCAATAGTAGTTAAATCTAGAGATGTGGTACATTTGGAAAAGCTTGAGGAAATCTTCAGGTTTTCATGTTTTGCTGTCATTTACAAGCACTTAGAACTTTGAGTAAGTGTTTATAAAATAGATCTAAAGAACTTTGTAGATTCCTACAAAAGAAATTAAGAATAGGAAAAAGCACCTATAGTACAGAACTGAATTATACTGATGACACCCATATGAAAAGTGTTATTTTCTATACCCTGTTCTAGGATACAGTTTGGAATCTAATTCCTGTATTACACTGCCCTTTTGAAGATATGAGGGAAATAAAGATGCCCTATCTCACACACTTATAGACACACACGTATATTGACGTATATTGTATGCATATTGACTTATTTAAATATAAAAAGTAGAATTAGAAAACCAAAACAAACTATTTTTCATTCCAATATATATATATTAATTTAAAATTTAAGTCTCCCAGTTACTTACTATTTCAAAAAGTAGAAGTGTTTATTTCGGTCAGTCTCTGCTTGAAGATCTATTTTCAGTTGCCTCATCATTAAGTAAATGGGTCAGATCCATCTCACTGTCAAAAAGCCTACTCTTTGTGACTGACTATAAAGGAATCAAGACAACTATTTTGGATGCTGATTTTTAAATGTGGACAGAAAAATTCTATTGCAGAAGTTTAGTTCCAAGTAATTTACAAAAGCTAAACCACTGTGAAGGGATGAGAGTCTTTTTCCTCTGCACTTTGAAACGTGGTTGCAATGGTCAATGTAGCAGTGATGTGCCTGTTATTGCCACTTTGAAGATCACTGAACTATGGCCAAATTGTACATTTTGAAATAGAGTAATATTCTTACCTTTGAATAAGAGATTTAGACACTGACAGCTAAAATATCTGAAGAGAGGCACATTAACCAGCCTCTGAAGAGAGGTTAGGTTTGTAAATGGGACTCATCCCACTTACCTTTGGTTGCTTAGAATTTGAGACTAAAGTTTTATGTTTGTCTTTTTGTGTGCCTATCAAGTGTGATTCAAAAAGTGATGTTTGTGTTATGTGGACTAAAAAGAAGAAAAAAAAATAAATATATAGGCTGACCTGTACAGGCTATATGTGTTTTTTTGGTTAGAACTTATCCCATTTGTCAAATCAAAGTTCATAGAAACAATCATTATTTTATAGACTCCAAACTTTTACATTTGCACATAGTACTTAACTATTCTGAAAATAAAAATAAAAGAAAAAGAAGAAAAGGGACTCCAGGAGTTCATATTTTTCTTTAATATTTTAATGCCTTGAATCCCTTAAATTACTTTAGTAAGTCCTGACATCACCTTGTGTAACTAAAAGGAGACTTTGACAAGTAAATCACTTTTTAAAATGTGATGTATCTAAACCTATGGCTAAATTTATGGAATACCTGCTAACTGCACATTATTTTGCACAAAAAAAATAAGTAAATTTCATGTCAGAAACCATTCTCTTTATTTCAGGACAAATCCAGAGACACGAATGACTTGAAGTTTTTATAGAACCTGACTAATAGTTGAATGATCCCTAAACTGGTACTATATATTCATCCCTACCTTTGTCCTTCCTCTCTTGTAAAGTGTTTATTTTCATACCTATGTCTTCAGCCTTCTTGTTGCCTTCAACAAGGCATTTTTAAATAGTTATGAAGCTAGATTTAGTACAGAGGAGGGAATGTTTGGTTTGGTGACCTGATCCAAAGGTTTAGTGTGGACTTGGCAGTGTTAGGTTTACAGTTGGACTCAGTGATCTTAAAGGTCTTTTCCAATCTAAATGATTCTGTGATCATTGGTGTAAGGAATTTTTCCTTGTTTCAAACTTCTGGCATCTATTCTCTCCTCCCAGTCTCAAAGTGGCTGAAAATTCTTAGATTATACTGAATATTAGAACCTCAACAGAAATGCAAATCAGGACAAAGGCTGATAACTACCTTTTTGAAATATTAGCAAGTATAATGAAAACTGTCTCCTTCTAAACCTCCTCCCTGCACTGAGGCTCTTGGTGTCAGTGAAATCTCTTCACTTCCAGATGGCATTTATTTTCAAACACACAAATAAAATATAAAGTTTTACAGCTTTCATTATGGAACACAGATATCTTTTATTTATTTGTCTTTGATGACAATCCAGCCCCAGGTACATTAGTAAAATTTATTGCTTATTTATTATTACTTCCTTATTATTATCTCACAGAGATAGAGAAAACCTTTATTTAATCAAACTGTTAATGGATTAATATATTAGCTATTTGTCTCCTGAGGTTTAGAGATAAATTTGGAAGGAGACACAGAATTAGTTAAGTGTCAATTTATCTTTGTTCCCTTAGGAATATTTATTCGCAATCAGCATATTTAGCATTTAAAAGCCAAGGGCTGAGATATTAAAGGCCAAAGACACACAGAAAGGGGACTCATCTGAACAGTCAAATGTGTGACAGAAAACACAAGCCAAAAATAATCTGCAAGTAGACAAACAAACAAATTATAAAAAGAAGATAGATTTTGTTGCTGAATTTAGTGTTTTTGCCAGTTGTAGCACCATGTCTCTATGCCAAAGAGAAGACTAGTAGCAGTTGTGTTAGTTGCTTCAAATCAGCTGTTGGTAAATGCTGGGCTGTAATTCTCTGACATAAGTACAAACCAAAAACAAATTCTGCCAGGAGTATAATAATTAAACAGTTGATTGGAAGTTTTGGGGTTTTTTTCTTAGGTTTTGTTTGTTTGTTTGTTTTTTAACAAAGAGAGATTCAGAGCTCAATGAGGGTTTATGAATGACATCAGTCAAGACTTCTATCATATTTTTTTTTACTTTGGGAAGACTGTATCTTCTGCTATACCATTGCTATGATTTTTCATAACATAAGACTACCCAATAAGGTCTAAAGAGCTTTCTATTTAAGAGTTTTCTATTTAATTTATAAATATCCTATGAAATTTATAAATAGACTCTTCTTTATTCCGTGATAAGCACAAAAGGACAGGACAAACGCTGTAGGGGAAAAGACTGGCAAAACCTCTAGTTTTGAACTACATTGACATGAATTATAGAGAGATTTCTATTTTGCAGGCCTCTAGCTGAAGAATTGCAGCTTAAAGTGCAAGTTTATAGACGGTTGGTTTTGGAAGAAACCACTGCACTTGTTTAGCCAGCTTAGCCAATGTTATTGCAGTATTAGCAAGACTAAGTTTTAACCAATAAGAGTCAGCACTGCTCTTTCACAATATAATAGCAAAACATTTTCAGTGTTATGATATCAACAGAGGTGATTTAAAGTGTGAAGAAAATATCCTCAAAAGTATTTTTGAGTACTGAAAGGCTACAATTGCAGATACTTCAAATTCTTACTTCCTTGCAGAGGTTTATGTGAGGTTTTCCTAAACTAAAATTGCAGGGGAAAAAGGCAATAAAGTTTTGAAATACATGTTTCCCAGACCTGCAGTTATCATGAAACAGTAGATAATACTGTCTAAAATGTTGATTTACAGACAAGAAAGTAAATAAGATGAACCTCCATTGGTTCTTTAGATAATTGACTGGGCAGATCCTAGTATTAGCTACAGACACCTGGGTGCCTCACATTTCAGGTAACATCTAAGTGATTTAATCCAAGTTTATTCTGCTCATTTGGGTGTTACAGACCAACTGATTAGACTATTGCAAGACATCTTTTACCTGCCATAGAGAAGTCTATGTGAAATGATTAGCCCTACTCTTTTGCCAGTGAGACCTGGGCATAAACCCTGTTGTTTGAAGTTCTGAACTGTATTTAATCATCTGACTCACAGTGCTATCTACTGTAAAATGTAGGGAGTTACATGAATATGCTCTTATCATTTGTGGAAATGTTTCTATCTCTGGTTAAAAATGGAAACCTAGGAATAACTGTGTTTCTTCATATGTGTTCCAGCTATTTAAGATACAGTCACATGTATAAGAAATTATGGTTAGTAAGAGCTAGTTTTCACTTGATTTTTTTTTGTGTACTCTTCAGTAGTTTTTAGAATTGTCCCTGTCCCTTTTGTTGTTGTTTTCCAGTTGTAATAGACTTGCTAATAAAGCATGAAAGACAGGAATGACATGAGTCCTGTTTCTCCTTTCTTGAATTCATGTCAAGTCTAAAAGAAGAAACAAAACGAGAAAAGATTTTTAGTTCAAATTAACTCTTGATGTGATGTGCTTGTCTCCTCCTTCTCACTGTTCATTATAAATTGATCCTCTTGAGGTACGAATTTTTATTTAGATATTCTTCCTGAATTACTTCTAAAAGGGATTGTTAAGTTTGGAAAAGGAGATAAATGTCTTCTCTTTTGGATCAAGAGGTACTAGTGAAAAAAGAAATAAGAGGTGCCTCTTACTGATTAGTAGAAAAAAAAGTCTGTAAATCTGATCTCAAGGCCTCAGTGGTTATCATTTATAGGCATATAAACAGGCCAAAAATGCTAACTAATTAGAATTATTGCAGACTGTGAGTTTAAATAGCTTTCATAAGGATGCTTTGCATTATATAAAATATTAAGGAGAATCAAACTCTCATAAACTATCCAAGAATAGCTTGTGGGGTTCTTTTACACTTCAGAAAGGCTTCACTCCTTCTGGCACTTGTCCCAGCATAGTGTCTTCATTCAACTTTCAAGCAATTTCAGAAAGTTTAAAATGTTTTATTTCCTTTCTGATACTTATCTTCACTTCCTCCCAGCAAGGGGCCTGTCGACTCAGGAACATCTTTTGGTTTCTCTTATCCTTCCTGATTTTCATTTTCAGGTTCAGGTTCTGCTCTCCACAGCACTGGCTTCATCATCTCTTGCTTGTCCTGCCCTTTCTCTCAGAATAGTATGTCCAACAGACTTTTTTTTTCCCTCAAGAACTTTAACATTTCAGGTTCAGCAATCTAAAATAATTAATAATAAGCCCTGCTTTGTCCCTTTCACTTCAGGAAGATTTTCCTGAACACTGGATTTTAACAATATCTTGAAATTCAACTCCCAATACAATTTTTGGAACTACCTAAACCTGGGGCATTAAGCAGTCTTCATCACTGAAATGTGATCATAATTTCTCAACCTGTGTATGGGTACTAACATATTCTCCAGGGAAAGA
>NW_009954301.1:134962-142131 GCF_000747805.2 Chaetura pelagica
GAAAGAGGTCCTTGCAAAGTCTTAAGTGGTTTATCTAAGTTAGAGCCTAATTTAACCAGGTATTTAAGTAAATAGTCAAATTGTGCTGACTACAGCACTTAAGCCTTTCTCCCAGCAGCTAAGACTTTTGTTCTACTAAAAACTCAGACTGCAGTGAAACTTGTTTCTTCTTCCCAGCAAAATGCTTAAAATGTGAAAAGTATTGCATAAAACAGAGATACTTAATTAAGGTGTTTATTTTTACATTTTATTTGCAGCCCCATTACTTCACTCACAGTTAATACTGCTGAAGTAGGTCATTATTCTGTTTTATAATATAATGCCAGGACATGTGACTTCCTATCTATTTAAAATGCATATTGTAGAGGAATATGCCCAAGGGAGCATTTTGTCATACTAGAAATGGCTTTCAATATCTGATAAGCTGCTTAGGTTTGTAGAGAGGAGCAATTTTCTCACCCCTCCTGAAATGGACCAAACACACTCTGTACAGACTAACTAAAATAATTTCAAGGTAGATTAGAAGTGTGGGCTTGCTTTAGGTGAAATTCACTTTCCAAAACCTCAAAGAGATTAAAACACTGCATAGATATTGTAGCTTTCTACACTCTAGTAAACTTTAATTCTTCTTTTCTGAGAATTTGAAGTCAATGGAGCACCCTTTAACAGTTGTCCTAATGAATAGCTGGTATTGAAGGATAAGTCACTGTGTGTATTTACCAACACTAATATAGGATATATATTGTCATATATCTGAATCTTGACAATGGATTCGTGTTGATTTCTAAATCCCAGGAAAAGGGATGAGATTAATTATAATTCATCAGACTATATAATTGATGATTTGGTTTAAATGGCTGCATATTTGAAGATGGAGATGTACTCTCAGCTGTATAATTAAAGAAAAAAATTATCACCTATGAATCCTATTTATATTATTACTTCAAGATTAGTCATTTGGAACAATATATGGCATAAATTCTCCCCCTATATTCTTCCTCCCCCCCCCATGAAAATTAGTTCTGTAAATTCACAGTAAATAAATCAATTAGACATGCAGAGAAAAGTTCCCTTTTAATATTGTAAATGTGATCAGCAAACACAAAGTTCTTTGTGTGTGAAGAGTTTGGGCCAAGTATACTGGCAACTCCACTACATGTCTGTACAAGAACTGCTGCAGCTCTTTGATGCATGATCAATGTTAATGTTTTATATGGTGTATTCCAAGAGAGAAGTAAAAAAGCACCATCAAATACCCATTTCGTTCTCATGTTATTATTGAAGTTTACATCTCATTGGAGTAATATCTCAGTTGCAAAGTAAAATTGAAGTTTTCTCCCAATACTAGAACATCCTTTTTCATGTTTGAAATTCAAAGTTACCTCTCTGTTTGTCATTATCTCATGTTAGGGAAACTTCCTTTCCCCACTAATTAAAGACTGATTTTTATTATCTATTGTAATAATTAATTGTGAGTTTTTAAATGATTTAATTTTGTACCCATTATGATTATTTCAGAGTCAAGATGCAAATGTAATTGGCTGCATTTAGGTTCTATCTTTGCTTTTTTTCAAAGCTTCATTTGTTGCCACAGGGCCTTCTTGGTCCAGCTATTAATATTTTTCTTCCATGCATCTAAATTAGCACAGGATTCATTTTAAAAAATCTACTAATTCAGTAAATCTATAGAGTACATATTCCTACAGATACTTTTAAAAAAAATGTTATTATTTTAGAGGAGGGAGAGGAAATTCTGTTGAGCTCAAAGAACAAAGCACAAGGATAAGATGTTAGATAAAATACATTGGTATTCATAAACAAGAGTGCAGAGTTTCTTAGAAGCCTGAACAAGATATGACATTTGCATAAGCAAAATAGAATGTAAAAGTCTGTGCAAAACAATTTTATTGGTATGCTGTTGAACTGCAAGGAGAAAAGAAAAAGACTTCTCTAGAATTCTTTATGTCCTGCTATGCTGCTATTGCATGTTTGTTATTGCAAGGTTTAATGACTTGGCTGCCTCATTTAAGTGTTTGATGAAGACAATATAGAAGAAACTCCAGCAACAGTGGTGGTTAGGCCCAGAGTTTAGAATGGGTGTCAACAAATGGAAAAATTGTCCTGAAAAATTAAGAATTATATTCAACAGGGACAAGCACGAGATTCTACTCTTGGGAGAGAATGAGCAGCTAAACAAATGCAAGTGAGGGAACAGCTCATCAGGGGGCAGTTAAGCAGAAAAGCAGATAGACATTATTGTGACAACACAAATATGAATCAACAATATCATGCTGTTTCAAAGGAGTCAAACATCAAATTGGAGTTTTTTAATAAGATGGGAATCTGCAAACAGTAATAATAGTATTTTCTTCCACTCACCACTGTGGTTGTGGCCTTTTCTGTGCCATGTACAGCCTTGCACACTGTAATGCAGTGATATGGATCAATTAGAAACATTGGCAAAAGCACTTATAAATATGAGGTGCTTAGAAATAATTTAGAGAAGAGTAGACATGGAAACACACAAGATAATCACAGAGTGGTTGAGACTGGAATGGATCTCTGGAGGTCATCTGATCCAACTTCTCATCATCAAGCAGGGTGATCTACAGCTGGTTGCCCAGGACCATGTCAGGTGGGTTTTTGATATCTCAAATGTGGGAGACTGTAGGTGCTCTCTGGGCAACCCATGCAGGTGTTTGTTTACTCTCACAGTAAAAAAAACCATATTTGCTGATGTTCAGAGGGAAACTCCTGTATGTGCCCATTGCCTCTGGTCCTGTCACTGAGCTCCCCTGAAAAAAGCCTTGCTCCATCTTCTTTGCACCCTCCCTTCAGGATACCCATTGATAAGATCCTCCCTGAGACACCTCTTCTCCAGGCTAACCAGTTTCAGCTTTCTTAGCCTTTGCTGATATGGTAGATGCTCCAGTCATTTAATCATCTCCCTTTGTTGGAGTCTTTCCAGTTTGTCTATGTGTCTCTTGTACTGGGGCATCCAGAACTGAACAGTATTTCAGGTGTAGTCTCACCAGTGCTAAGTGGAGGGGAAAGATAACCTTCCTCAACCTGTTAGCTACAGTTCTCCTCATGCAGCCCATGATACCATCAGGTTTCTTTGCCACATTGGCACATTGCTGGCATGTGTTCGACTTGCTGTCCACCAGGACCCTAAAGTCTTTTTCTGCAAAGCCACTTCACAGCTGGCTGAACCCTAGTGTGTACCTGGGTTGTTCCTCCCCAGGTGCAGGACTTTGCACTTGTCTTTGTTGAATTTTCTGTAGTTCCTGTCAGGCCATTTCCCCAGCCTGTTGAAGTCCCTCTGGATTGCAGCACAACCTGGTGTATCAGTCAATCCTCCCAGTTTGCTATCATCAGTGCTCTCTGAGGGTACACTCTGCCCCATCATTAAGATCATTGATGAAGGTGTTGAACATGACTGGATGCAGTACTGACCCCTGGCATACACCACTAGTTACTGGCCTCCAGCTAGACTTTGTGCTGCTGATCACCATCCTGTGGGCCTGGCTGCTCAGCCAGTCTTCAATCCACCTTGCTGTCTGCTCATCCAAACCCTGAATCAACAGCTTCTTTATGAGGATCTTCTGAAAAACAACGTTGAAATCTTACTGAATAAGTAGGCAATACCCACTGCTCTTCCCTTATCCACAAAGCCAATCACTTAATTTTAAAAGTTGATCAAGTTGGTCAAACATTACTTGACCATGGCTAATCCATGCTGACTGCTCATAAAGATTTTCTTGTTTTTCATGTGCCTAGAAATAGTTTTCAAGGTTAACTGCTCTATCATCTTCCCAGGGACTGACATAAGGCTGACTGGCCTGGAGCTCCCCTAGTCCTCCTTCTTGCCCTTCTTGAAGAGTGACATTTAGCTTCCTACATAATATTTCTTCAAATGTTCAGAAGGTGATTTTAGATGGAGAAATAAATGAATTTCTTATGTCCTCAGCAGGTAAGAGAAAGAGTGATGAGTGTCCAGTGCCATAAAAATGTTTAAGGAAAACATCAGAATCGTTAATAAAAATAAGGATTTCTAAGCTATGGAAGTCTTCATGGGTAGACTGCAAATGACAGCAGTTTATTGGAGAATATTGCACTGTATCATGAGTGACACCAAATAAAATCAAATGTTTAAAGAATTCTTCTATATCCAAAGGTATTCAGATTCAAGGGAATATTTTGTTCTTTTATGGCTCTGTAGCACTAACTTGGTAGTGTTACAGTTCAGGCCTCTAGGTATTGTGATACACTGTGGTGTATCTCTTAAATGATAAAGTGAGTCAACATGTAAGGCTTGAATTAGGCCAGGTTGTTCAGATGTGAGGTATTAATTCTAGAGTTATGGGATATCATCTGGAAAGACTCTAGATATTCCTACCCACAAGGTGTCAGTAAAAGTCATTAGATGATCTCATCTTGCTAGGATAGTAAGGAGAGAGAAGATAATTGTCAGATGTATAGATCAATTAATTGCTATGAGAAACATCATGCCTTCTGTGTCACACAGGTCAGTACTTTTAATATGAACAATAATATACACAATGGCTCCAAATGCCTCACCAATAGAAAGTTCAACTTTGCATATGATAAATCAAACTGACATAGAGATGTGACCTGTAGCTCATTGTCTCCCTCAAGAGGATAGTACAGAACATGAATTGATTTATTTCCTCTAGGCGAAGAAATGCTTGGTGTTTATTCCATCCTGTTTTGATTCATTCTTCTGAAGAGACCAGATGTGATACATGCAGCCAGATTGATGAGAAAGATGAGTATAAAAGGTCATCATTAAAAGCTGCAACCAGCTGTGAAGAGCCAAAACTTGGGAGGATTTTCCTTGGCCAAAGTAATGACAACAATTCTCTCCTTGTCCATGAGCTGTCCTTATGCCATAGCAGTAGAACACAAATTTCCTCAAAGACCACCTAGTGTAGTTCACAACTGCAAGATGGTATAAAAGTGAAACAATGGCTGGTAGGAAGAAGAAAATATCCAGTTGTCTGCAGTCTGAAGCCTCAAAAGTTAGCTTTACTGTTTTCTGTGGCAGGGCACAAGTAGTGAACAACTAATCTTGAGTAAGTGTCAGTACTCAGGCTTGAGTTATTAATTTGAACAGAATTTATTTGGGGCTGTTAACCCTTAGCACCTGCAATCCCTAAGAAAATATTTTTGTTTGTTTCGTTCTTTGTAAATCTGACACTATCAAAAAACTCAACAGAAATTCTTTTGGAAGATCTTAAATTCTGTCAGTGTTTACGTTGTCATAGCTGACCCAAATTGAAAGATGAAGCAGGGAAGAAAAAAAAAAAGTATTAAATATTCATATATACTGAGTACTAGTGATAGGTTTCTGTGGGGAAAGAATTTATCTTAGGTATTTTAATGTCATTCTTAGGTATTTTAATTTTGAAAGGCTTAAACGAATTAGGCTACAAATTAATGTTACTTCTAACTTTGAAGTGTCAATAGAGATAATGGGGTGGGAATGTAATAAACCCAGATTATTTCACTCTACCTATTTAGAAAAAATGCTAGGAAAAAAAAAAAAAAAAAGAAAAAAAAACACCTAAAAACCATTCTCACAAAGATCTTTGCAAATGTGTTCACATCTTAATGGGATGGAGTTCTTCTAAAAATTGTTTAAAACAGCTGGTGAAAAGGTGACTCATATTTGAAAGAATTTTAAAATGTCAATATAAATAAATAAATAAATAAATAAATACATCAACAACTTTTAAAAAATAAAAAGAAGCAAGCAAGGAAAACATTTGGATAGTTTTTTTTAAGGGTCCAAGACCTTGTGTAACAAATTCTCTGGTACACTTGTTTTGAATATTGACAATCTAGGCCTGTGTTTTCCTGTGTGTTTCTTTCTGGTGGTCAATACTGATAAAGTTCAGAGTTTCTGCAGTGTAACTGGAAAGAAATAATGGGAAACTTTGCCAGTACTGAAATTATGAGGTTTTGCAGCAGTCCAAGCCAGAGAAAAGAGAATCCCAGTGTCTTCTCATTCTGTCACTGACTTGCAGTGACAGATCTTAGTCTTGTTGCCCAATTCTTCCTGCTCCAACCTACTTAATCTGAGTAACAATGAGACATATGTAAAGTCTAAATATCGTGATACATGTTGATAATAGAACTGGTAACCCTGGGAGCCTCTTTCCTGCCTGAGGGAGGACCTGATTCTGTGTAAACTACTATTGGCTGAGGAAAGCATTGAAGGTTCCACGTCTGGACAGAAATGTAACCCAGGCAACAAGGGAAAAGACTCTGCATCACTGTGATTGAGGTGAAATTATTGCAAGAGGGTGTTACACAATCTGTGTGCCATGTTCCAACAGTTCTGGGTACGGGAATGTCACAGCCCTTCTCTTCCCCTGCATTCCTTTCTCTCATTTCAGACAGATACCTTTGAGTCATACATTCTTACGTTTGCCTTGTTCTGTGTTTGCGTTCTGGACAGAAAACACTGGCTAGTGACAGCGCTAATGCAGCCAGTGACAGCAGCAGAGGGTGGGAACCACGAGTCACTGCTCGCACAGATGTTTGCTCACCGGCCTCCCACACTTCCCACCCTCCGCCTGCCAGGAGCGCTACCCCGCCTCGCCTTCCCGGAGATCCTCAAGATCACCTGGTGACTCCGTGGCGATCCCCGCCATCCCCTCCTCTCCTGCAGGACCCCCCAGAGCTCAGCTTTCCTCCACCTTGTCCCGCTCAGCAACCCCCTCACTCCTCCCCAGCTGCCCTCACCTCCCGAGGCGGCACGAAGCGCTTTGCGGTACCGGTGCGTTTGGGTTGTTGGGTTTTGTTTTTTTTTACAAGAGTTACAATTCATTCTCTCCATTCATTCGAGTAGAGTTGTCATTCTCTCCTTTACAGCCTTAGGTAAATGAACTGACTAATGAAGGCTCTGCTGGCCACGGAAATGTGCTGCAAGTAACGAAGGGATGTGCGACGGGGCCGATTAAGCTGCAAGTCACAGCGGCCGGAGCCCAATCCCGGCGGCCCCGCCGCGCTCTGTGCTGCCTGCGCTGGGCTCCACAATGGGCTCATTGACTATTTATTTACTTCGCACAACAACTCTGCTGTTTACTTAATTATAGGAGCTTTTCAGCTGACAACCCCCACCCGCCTCAGCCCCATCTCTT
>NW_009954301.1:143364-143581 GCF_000747805.2 Chaetura pelagica
AGCCAGGGCGGGGGGGGTGGCAGGCGGGGGGGGGTGGTGGCGGGGGATGCACCGGAGCCGCGTTGTGCCGGGAGCTGCACCTCCGAGATGTCTCTTGGCCAGGTGGCTCCGGGCGAAGGGATGCTCTGAGTTGGTGGACTCGAGCACCTGCTCCTGCCGCCCGGGTCTGTCCCTCCTGTGGAGCAGGCAAACCTGTCGCCTTCCTCTCTTCCTCCCT
>NW_009954301.1:143723-146118 GCF_000747805.2 Chaetura pelagica
AGCCGGGCTCTGGGCCGGGCTCAGGGCGGCCGAGCCTGCAGCCGTGAGGATGTGGCCCCCACTCTCTTGAGGAAGTGGGGGTGAGAAACGGGCTCTAACTTCCATGGAGTTGTGGATGGACAACAATCTCTACTTCCGTGAGGTCTTCTACCGGCCCTCTACCCGGTCCCCACCGTACGGGGGCAGCCAGCCCTCCTTTCGGCTTGTGAGCAGTCCTGTCATTTATTTCTGAACAAATTCGGCATTCTTTGCCTGAGCATCCATCCCTAGCCCAGCCAGGGCTCTGACACTCTCTGTGTAAAGCAAGAGGCATTCCGCCTACAGAGTGGAGAGGCATGATTGCAAGACTCGTGTGTGCAATGAAAAGGAATGAATACATTAACATGAAAAACCTCTCTTCATGTTTTTCTCAGAAACTTTTGGGGGAGTAGAGCATGGAAAACATCCTCCTTCTCCTCCCAAAATCTCTCACAACTCCCTTAACCCCAAAGCAAACTGAAGGGGTGAAAAGCTGATCTGTAGACAATGTCACAAATGTTTGTTTTTGCTGCCTCAAACCTGCTTGGAAAGTGCATTGCTGTGATACTCAAAAGTGCCTGAACAAGTCTATTGCATATTCAGTTCGTTAATTAGAATACACGTCTTTCCACTAGCTAACAATTAATTACCATCTTAAAATGTCATTAATCACTGGCACAGCAGAAACCTGGTTGTAAATTTGGACTGACAGAGGAGAACCTATGGTTTCTATAGCTGGTGGGAATGAAATGTAAGTGGGCTGCAATGTGTTTTAAAATTATAATATCAACATTCCTGTTCAAATTTTGGCAAACATTTAAAAAGGGAGGACGGTGTTACTGCTCTGTCAGCAAAGATGCACTACTCGTTTCTAGAGATCTAGAGAGGCTGGTCAGGTGTTGCAGTAAACTGTGGCTTTCCTCACACCAGACTGCAACAGCAGGAGGACTCTGGTGGCATGTGAATCTGAAGCATTTGCAAGCATTTTCTGAAAGACTGTCCTAGAAAGAAGGGGGCCGTATGTTATAGACATACTGAATTTATATCAGTTGTTGTTGCTAGAGGACAAAACAGTAGATTGATATAACATTCTTATAATCTATTCTTAGAGACACAGCTATGACTGCAAAATTGAAGTAGTTTCATTTTTAAAGTAATATGGGAAAACTATGCATTCCAGTAGGTGGCAGTTAGCTGGAACTGGATTAACTTTTATTATGATAACATCACATAAAAATAAGATCTGAATGAAGATATGTCTGGTATGATAAGGTAATCAGAATCACGTATCTCCTCTTTCCAAATGAAACATAATGTACGTTCACTGTTTATACCTGACACATACTTAAAAATTTAGTAGGCTTTTATTGCCCAGAAAAGATTTGAAGGCCTCAGATTATCTATTCTTCTTTACCTGTCTATAGCAGGAATACTGTTTTTCATATCAGCTTCCCTTGAATATTGTCCTTGTGTATTAAAGATGTGTTACCACCGTGACTATGACAGATGACCAAAATGTAAAACAAATTGTGGATTTCCCAGTTGCTGATCACTGAATTGTGGAAGGCAGTTTCATAAAGGTTTTAATCTGAAAAGAACTATGTGACAGTGGTGACAAGCCCCAAAACACAAGGACAGCTTATCAGGTGTTATATTTTAGTAGGCATTTCCAAACTTTGAACTGTACTTCTCAGGGGGATGGAGAAATGAAAGGCATTAGGAACACTTACCTGCTTTCATATTGAAATAATTTTGGACGGGAGACTAATGTCTCTTTCAAAAGGTTACCATTCCTTTTCCCTCCCCCAACGAAGGAGAAATTAAGCTAAAATCAAATTAACAGAAAAGGAGTCTAGGGTGGAGGCTTTAATCTAAAAGTGATGTACTGTCTACGAGTGATCTCCAGCCACCAAATATTTAGTGAGTCCTAAACATCTGATGTCTTGCAAGATTTACTTTTTTTGTAAGAAACTGATCATCTTCAGCAAATAATTCTGGACTAATCTTCCTTCAAGGTGGGAGCTTGGCTTTGAAAGAAGGGGGAAGGATGTTAACATAGAGCATCAGGCGACTCCCGATAGCAGATAAAGAGGAGAGCGGCACTCCTTATAAACCCATACCATGCCATAAAATAGCCGGCCAGCAGACACAACCGAGGGTATCATCCGTGTCTTTAAAGAGGCGGATAAGATGTGAATTTCCTTCCCGCGCTGGGCAGTGGCTGCCGAGGGAACCCCCCGGGCTCGTCCCCGGGCGCGGCGGGCGGCGGGGGCGCGGCGGGAGCGCTGTCCGTGGTGCTGAAGGCGCCTCCCGCTCCTCCCCTCCCGCGCCCGGCGCTGTCCGCGGTGCGGCGGGCGCCGCCCCGCCCCGCGGGGGG
>NW_009954301.1:146214-151075 GCF_000747805.2 Chaetura pelagica
CGCTCCTGGCGGGATGTTGGCAGCGGGGAGATGGATCCCGGCCGTGGGACCAGGGGCTGCGGTGTGTGCCCGCTGGGTGTCCAGTAGTCAAAGAAGTGAATCGCAAGTTGGTTTGCTTCTTCTAAGAACGCCTCGGTGAGTTAGGAGCTCTGTTGCGCTCAGATGACAGGTAGCTGCATTTTTGTGTCTTTGGAAGAGACCTTAGAAAATCAACTGTGTCACTTTGCCCAGAGTTTATGTCCGTTTAATGTATGCATGTACACTGTGTTAAAGCTGACCGTTAGTATTATAGTTTAAAAGCTGCTCACCAAAATTATATTAAATTAGAAAAAACCCCAACAAAACAACAGCCCACACAATAGTTTAGACAGGAAGCTACATCTGAGTATTTACAATTACAAAAATACCTAAAGATGCCTAGTGTCCTTTATTTCAGCAACACCGGGGGAAAGAGGAGGGAGACAAAGAACATTCTAACTATTCACATGAGTTGGTTTTATTTCTTCTGAGTCTGAGGTAAAATAGGAAAGAATAGAAGAGAATAAAGGAGAATGAAAATACAAGAAAAAGCATCTCTCTGCCTTTTCATTGAGAGATATTCTAAGTGTGAACTGAAGGAGTCGCTAGATATCCTTGCTTTTAACACTAGATGTTCTTTTAAAAGTGCTCCAATAGTCAAATCGTCTGATTGAATTCCCTGCTAGACTGCAGAACTAGCCATTCATGATACTTATTTTGACACTGCAGTTATGCCTCCATCTTAAGGAGAAAAAAAAATAAAAAAAATCAATGATGTTTAATAATCCCCTAGCAGAATGTCCAGTTCTTTTCATGAACGTTTTACAGTGTTTTAAGTAAATGCATTCAGGGAAAAGAAGTAACCCATCATGATAAAAAGTTCCTGTAAATTCCTAACACTCTTAGGGATACAGAGCACCAAAATTACAGGTTATATTGTAAATGCTGATGTTACTTATTTAAGTGTCTGCAACACAGAGATGTTATTTAAGAACAAACTGTAACTCACCTCTGCCATGATCTGTTCTGTCAGATTCCACAGAGTGTTCTCATTAGCTTGGCCTCATCGGCTTTTGTTTCTGTAAAGTCAGGCTTATTGTGTGTTCATCTGTATGTACCTGTGGGGGAAGTCTCTCAGTGATATTTATTTATTTTTTTTAGTAATAAAAGGCAGGGACAAAGATAAAGGAGACAAAGGATACCTGTAGGCAGAATGTAGAATAAAATTAATTCATTTTCCTGGTGGGGAAGCTGGGAGTTATCATTTAATATTTGTAATAAAGCTTAAGTAGGTTCAGCAAAAGCTTCCTTTAGATTGCAGCCTGACAGTATTTTAATGGATACAGGTGCACAACTAATCATATTGCCAAGGAAAAACTGAAGTAGTCCATACATTGATTCTCTCTTTTTAGGAACATCTTGCCAATTAAAAGTTTGTAGCTGTATCTGCAGATACAAACGCAGTATCCCATTCTAAAACTGTGAAGTGCTATTGTTGTGGCTGAGGGCTGCAAAATGACCAGCTACATATATCTCTCAGCACAAGGAGGAACAGCAGAATTTCCATAAACTAGATTGAAAGAGAAGCAGACTGCAAAAAAAAAGAGTGACAGAATAAAGTGCAAACAACAAACTGGTACATCCCCAAGTTACTGTCTTTAAAGCAACATTGCAATTTCAAGCAAGTTGGGTGAAACAGGTCTGTGCATTCAACAAGGCTGTTCTAGCGCTGCCGATTCCTGTTCACCCTGCAAAAGGAGGCTGGTGCTCCGTGGCCACCAGTTCCTAAGGACAGTCAGAGTACAAGTAAAAGCCACTGCATTTACCCTATTTCATGCATTAACGTGAGTAGCAGTTAATGTAAATATCTTCCCCTCCCCCCCTCCCCTGAACTTTACTTTAATAATCTGCATTATTTTCTTGTCAGCCTCCTCTTTCACAGCTCTAAAGCTAAAGTGATTTCGACCCAGACAGCCAGCTATTAAAATGCATGAATTGATTTTTACACGACCGATTCCCTTCTCTCTTATAACCCCCTCCCCCGCCCTTTACAGACCCTTATAGCTATTGTTCAGAACAACTGAAATACTAATAACAATTAGCAGCATGTAAATAAACCCCAACTTCCTCCTCGCACCCCCAGCCCCCTCCCCCCCTTCCCCGACAATGCTTGGCGATCAGATCGGTTGCATAATAGATATTGGGAAGGCTGTCTGGCAGGCAGCCTTAAGAAGAGCAGAGCTATCTCAGTTTCTCTCACTTAATCTTGGCTGGGCGTCAGAAGCTGTGCAGCAGTGCAGTAGAATGGGAGCTCGGCAAAAGCTTCGCCAGTGACACGGCTGGTGCTCATTGCCTCTCGCTATGTGGCGATACCTCAGCGGTTTCTCCAGCTGGATTACCTATTGATTTTCCTCCTTTCTCGCCTCCCAGGTTTACTCGGCTGGACATTGTGTGTGTTTGGATTTCTCAAGGATTCTCCCCCGACTAACATGGATGGCCCACCATTCCTTGCAATTGAAGGTTGCTCCTTGGCGCAGTGAATGAAGAACATGCGGGGATTGCTAATGGGTTTTGGAAGCGTAGACTCTCTCCTCTCTCTGTGACCATGCCGTGATCGTGTCTGAGGGCCATCAGTTTACGTATCCTCATTCTCACCCTACCGGGAAACCTGACGGCTTAGAAGGGGGAAGTAAAGGCAGCGCGTGTGTATATAGAAACATCATGAAGATTATTTCCCCTATTCTAACTAATCCAGTCTTCAGATGCACCGTTAGACTTCTTCTTTGCTTACTGTGGATTGGATATTCTCAAGGAACCACACATGTATTAAGATTTGGTAAGATTTCCCGGCACTTTTTTTTTCATTGTGGATTTAAGCCCGAACGCGGTGCGCGTAGGATTGACTCAGAAAGGGGGTGCAGGGGGAGAGCTGGGACGTGCTACCGGAGTCAGGCACCCAAGTCCCTCTTTATTTTGCATCCGGAGGGATGAATTGCTGTGTGTTTTTTTCTGTCGCTGCAGCTCATTGTAGCCGTAGTAACGGCACGATGATGATGGTAATTATAATAACAATAGAGACAAAAATGACTGGCAAACGCGTTCGCCTAAGGCTCTGCGCAGCTTGCGTGGCTTCCTCGTAATGTACCTTCCCCCCCCCCCCCCCCCCGGGGGGGAAAGCCTGGTTAAAAAATACGCTGCCTGATCGGTTAAAAATCTGTCAACTAGTTGTTAAGTTTCAGCCGCCCGCGTCTGCTCCACCCGAGCCGCTCCCGAGTGGGCGCGACGCTGTGATTTGAGACCTTCGGGATGGTTTCCCGCGGAGCTTCTGCCTACTTGCTTGACACTTTAGTGGTGTTCAGGGTTGGAGAAGAGATTATTTATACCTAGAGACGAGGTTGTGGAAGTGCCTTTGCGATAGGTTTCTATGCGTGGAAAGTTTCGTGAGTTTCCTCCCCCACCTCCAAACCCCCCTCCCCAAAAAGAAAACAAATGTTAAAAAGAGAGAGAGAAATTATATAGACCAGAATGAAATGTCAAGGAGAGCAGAGCAGTTTCACAGTTTAAGCAGTCTCCCAGCTGGACCATGAAACTAACCTTATCCAGCTCTGCCTGTGTAGGAGCTCGTGTGTACGTGTGTGTAAGAAAGTGAGGGAGAAATTTCAGCCTCTGAGACCACTATAGAAGTTCCGCAGACAGGAAGGGCAGGACGGAAAGGAAAGTTACCCGCAGGTCAGAGCGGGGGCTGCGCTGCCCCGAGAGGAGGGCACTCGGGGGAGGGTCACGGCAGGAGCCCCGGGCAGGCGGGGCAGCGCGGGAGGAGCGGGAAGAGCCGGAGGGGGCCCAAAAGTTGCTTCCCCAGACAAGCGGCATCTTCTGTGCCCACCAACAGCACGGCTGGAGGGGGAGGAAGGAAGCGCGGGTCTCCCGCATTCCCAGTGGCCACGATAAACTGTAGCAGCCGCTCCATCCCCTTCTGTGGGGCACTGAAAGCTCTTGTCTTCTCTTGGGACTAGTGCCTTGGTTTTGTATGTCATTTGGTTTAAATTCCCTCCCGCACGCACTTTTTTACGTGGAGGGAAATGTGGGTAATGATTAAAAAGTCATCAGGCTGTTACCGATCTCGTGTGCTGAATTCCTAGTAGTATTTATTTTCTGCTTCCATCTGGTCTAAAGGTGGTGCTTAAGGCACATTGCTCTTAGCAACCGTCTTCAGGGACGCTTGTTTCTTTGGACGTGGCTAAACGGGTCCGTAGATCATCGAGGAGTTAATTTTGCGTTCAGTCTGTTCCATCGTCATTGGCGTGAAATTAGTGCTAGGGCTGCCTGTAATCTGGCACTGTTCGTCTGTCTGTCTGTCCACAAACTGGGGTTCATAACCAATGCCGAGGGTGGGTCTCTAGGAGTTTGAATTACTTTGAAGGGTAGCTACGTAAACAAACACCTTCCAGACCGCTCCATTAGCAAGAGATGAGCTTTCCTCCTTTAGGGGTGCGTTCTCTCGGAACTGTTAGTCCACCCATTGACACAGCCCCGGAAAGCATTTGGTAATGATTAGAATAATAAATAAACCCGGTACTGAAGGTTGGTGCGGGGGGGTCCCGGCGCTCAGGAACACACTCGTGCATGCCTGTGTTTTCCTGGGCTAACTTCCCTTCCCAACCGCCTCCCGGTCGGTTAACGGGTTGTGTTCGTTCCATTGTTTGTAGCAACAACGTACGAGTCCGCGTTGGAATCGCCGCAAGCTTTTTCTTTTCCTTCAATGCAGTTGTCGCCAACCCACCTCTGAGCCTTACAAGTAGGTTGGGAGCCGTTTGGTTGGTTTATTTTTGTATGGAAAATGTTA
>NW_009954301.1:151127-201891 GCF_000747805.2 Chaetura pelagica
TTTAAGGAGTCTGGTTTTAGCCTAGTCGAGGTGTGGAGTGACTGTTTCTGACCGCGAGGGAACTCCCGTTTCTTCCCCAGAGGCTGAAATCGCTGCCTCTGTGTGAGGGCACGGCGGGAGGGGGTAAGGAGCAGGGAGTGAGCTGTGGAACGTCTTTGGTTAGTTCTGAAAGGGGAATTCCTCGCCGCCCCCTCCCGGGTTCCCCTGCTGTGTGTCCCTTCGGGATGTTCGTGCAAACAGGAGGACGGGATGCCAGATCCTTCCCGTGGGGTCCTTCCCCTAGGAAAAGCGAGAGCTGAGGAGATTCCTTCCAGAACCCAGTCTGCCAGCCCCCTCTCCTTTTCCTCAGCCAGCAGCGCTATGGCAACAGGGGAGAGCTTGAAGCCTGCCAGAGCTTCAGCCTCCTCATTCCTTCTGCGCAAATTAACCACCATGGGTTTGCATTGTCCTTCCCACGGCTTCTCGCATTGTTGGGACTAGCCAGCATGTCCTTTCTCTCTCTCAAGCTACCTTTTAGCAGCCACACAGGGAAACAGAACCGCCTGGGTTATCTCTCAAATGCAGGGGGTTATTTTTGCCTGAGCCTTATGGAGCAGACACGGGGAAGAGGCTGGTGCGATGGCCTAATTCCCTCCCCAGCGGCGTCTGGATGCCTGCCTGCTGCAGCTGCTGGAGTAAGGCAACGTGGTACTTGGGCATCACACCAGACGCCCTTCCCAAATGACACCTTGCTGCAGGGGCACGCTGCCAAACTCCCTCCCTTGTCCTTTCGGAATAGTGCCTCCCCAGGCGAGCCCAGGAGACACTGAGGGGGAGGTTTGTGTCCTCGGGGGTTTCAAAGAGGAACAGACCTAAACCGTTGCTGCGGATAAAAGGACAGGTCCCAGCTTGACGAGGGAGAAAAGCAGCAGACTAGTATTTGTCTCTTGGCTGTGCTAAGTGTGATGGAAACCTTTTCCTTATCACTTGGCACCCTAGAAAAGCCAAAGTATGTGGCTGCCTGCAGATCCATTCTGTTATCGGGGATCACATTTCGTAGCTTTGCAACTCACTGCTCTTGTGTAAGAGCAGACCCAGGGCAGCTCTGCCTCCCCCCCCCTCCCGCCCCCCGGTACCAGAAGGTAGCTCGACAGACCCACGGCCCAGCGCAGTCTCCTTGCCACCCCCGGCAGGACAGGGGGCCGGCCTCAGTCTTTGCTTCACCATCGTTTTATAGGTCCTCCTCCGTTCTGCCTTACCACCCTTTACTTTCCCCCGTAAAGCTGAATTAACAAGCCATTAGGAGCTGTTAACCATCAGTGACCGCTCACCTGTGTTCTTAGAAACCCGCCAATTCCCTTGCCCAAGACAGTAAGAACCCGGGCAGTTCAAACCCCTCTTATCTATTCCCACACGGCACATGAATGCCTGCCCTTTGGCATGTGGAGCACTCTAAAAGACCCTATTTTTTTGTTTCAATTGCTCGTTTAGGGCCTTGTCTATGCTGCCCTGAACAGTTCATTTCCTACAGCAAAAGTGTGAAAAGGGACCAGTGACTGGCAGTTTGGCCATTCCCTCCCAGAAAACTCATTATTCATGACTGTGATGAAAGACTAAAGACGTTCACTGCAGGGGGCCGACTGGCCTGGTAAGTGTATGCCCACTTTCTGAGGTATTTTGTTTCCTTCAGCACATAGAAGGGCAAAGGGAAGTAGAGGCCCCTGACTGTTATCTCGACTTTTTTTGTTGCTTCGGAGTTACCTTCAAGCAGATGAGGAAGGGAGCTGAATGTTGTGGGCTACAATGGGAAAGAAGGGAAAGAAAGGTGGGGGAGGGAGATGTCTTCTCCCAGCTTAAAAGCAAAAGAAAGCAAAGAGAGAGATAAGAACCCTTTTCAAGAATGAAGGGGGAGTTTTTGGAATCTTATTAGAAACGTTTCCTACTACTGACTTCTTTCTTTTTTTTTCCTTCCCTCTGAAATTCCCCTAGACAAGCTCCTACAAAGCCCAGCACTTCCCCTTGTCCTCCCTAAAATAATGACAATAATAACAAAAAAAGCTATATATATATATATTAATGTAAACTTTGGGACTAGAGAAAAAGCCGCTCTGAAAGCGGCATTACTATACAGTGAAGTCTTTCTCCGTGAAGATTTAGCAAGGGTTTCATCTGACATAATTCTTAGCTGAGCTCCTTTGGCTCAAGCAGACTGAGTTTACCTCCGTTTAATTGTTTTTACGAGATGGAGCGAGGCAAAAACCAGGGAAGGCGCCGGCTCATCACGTTCACTGCTTGTGCAGCTGCCAGCGGGTGTCGAACCACACGCTTCTGGGATGAACGTTTCAGGTGAACGTTTTAACATCGTAGCACTTAAAACCTGCAAAGTCACGGAGCAGCAGAGAGGTTAGCTCTGTGCCAGGCTATGAGACGAGTTCAAACAAAAAAATGCCTGCTGGGTAATCATGTAGAGTTTTTCTAGGCTAGACCTGTGAGCTCTGCTGGATGTGCACTTCCCTTCCTTTGGATTTTACACTGACGCCCTCTTAGTGGAAGAAGCTAACCTTTCTGCCTGTATTTATGGGCGAAATGAAAATAAATGTGCTTATCTGGTTTTGGTGGAGAAGGCACTCTGCCCTCAGATCAAGAGTGCAATGCAAATCTGCAAACTAAACACCTGTTGCAGCAGCCCCCAGAGGCCCATGCCTTGGTAAATCCAGTATTTAGAGCCGATGAATATTTTCCTGCCAAGGACAAGAAGCTTTCAATATGTATTAACATCATCGTGAAGAGGAGTTAAAAATCAGTCTTATAAACAACAACAGAAATCTTTGACAGCCGAGTAAGGTTAACAGCCTCGGGAAGGCAGCAAGGGGGTGAGAAGCATTGTTATTGACTGGTCTAGATTAAACAGCACCGAGGAAGATTTCAATTTGATAACGTCACAGCCCTTCCTGTTTTTCTTTGCTGCTTCTGCTGACAATTTTGTAAGGTAATTAAATTGGCTGATTGAAGTCACAGTGGTCATGGGGCGATAAAGACCATTTGGATTTAATGGAATTTAGAAACAACGATGCCCTGCACACAACTCTTAAAGAACGAGAATTTTAATGACTCATTCAGGGTGCTGACTACATAGAACGTCCTGGACGAGTTTAATTGAAAGGGCAAAGCAGATTAGCTGTATACAGTCTTTATTGCACTAGATAGGGGAATTAGAATTATCCTTTTAGAACACTCATTATTGCATTATCAAGATTTAATGTAGGTTAAGAAAGCTTTCATCCGTGTGGGCTTTCTGGAATATCCCCAGATCCTTTCACCCAGTATTTGGAACACCAACAGCCTTGTAAAAGGATTTTCACACAATTGTCCGATAGATTGGATGCTGAGAAGCATAACTCGCTTTTTACTGACTGCTACTCGTCTTTTGAAGTGATGCAAAGTTCAAGTAACGCCTCCCATTTAAATATGGTTGCTGAATGAAATGGGTTCTGTCACCGGAGATAAGAAACCAAGGAAAAAGAGATTTTTCGAAACTAAAATATTAGAGGATTTTTCCCCCCTCATTTTATACAAGAGAAAATCCCATCGATTTAGAAAAAAAAAAAAACCCAACAAACCCAACAGCCCAATATTTTGTTGTCAAATAATAGCAGATCTTTTCCCCCTACTTAACATATTTACCTTGTATATTGCTGAGTTTTAACCTTCATTCTCTTCAGTCTCTTCCAGAGGAGCAATTGCTAGAAGTTCTGTCAATAGCGCCAAAGAGAAACTAGAAGGTGCCTTATTTCCATAGTCCTCAATCTGCAAGGCAAATGAATTTTCCCCAAATAAGCTTTTAATAATGTTATGCTGTAATGTATATTCGAAGATTAGATTAAACAACATGATAACATAATGTCATTATGCTGTCACATCTGAATTGGAATAAGGAGAATAAAAGACCAATGTCATACTAATACTTATAATTTCGTGCTCCCTTCTCTCGCCCCAGTTTTTTAGCTCTTTTATTATACAGTAATAATTGTCTTAGGTTTATATAGTGCCTCAGATTTCAACAGCCAAAGCTTTCAGTAAGGCAAAGAGTCCAGAACAAACATGCAATGATCATTCCAATTACTGGAGCTCAGCCAGCTCTGGATAAACTAGATGCTATTGTGATACTATGTAAAACACTAAACAGGCTCAAAAACGCAGCCTTAATTTATTTTTTAAATTAATCCTCAATGAATTAAACCCACAAAGCTGCTTTATTTCCCCCCCTGCCCTTTTTTTTTTCTTTCTTTCTTTCTTTTTTCTTCCTTTGGGCTTCTCTCTAAAGTGACCCACGGGTGTGATGTTCAATGCTTCTTTTTTATTATTTATTTATTTATTTTTACATTTCCTGTAAAGATACCTTTGGATCAAAATGTGCAACTGGTATGGATCAACCTGGTTTCAGATTTCCTTGTACATTATTCTCGTGTAGTCTTTCCAAAATGCTACTCATATACAGTGATACAATTAGGAATGTGTTTGGTAGCTTTGATGTATCTTTCAAATGAAATACTCATTTTTTGATAAAATATTTAAAAAGTGTTTCCATTTCTAGGTGTTTCTGATTGGGGTATAGAATAAAAAGTTCCCTGCCAATATTGTTACTGGTGTCTAGGTGTAGGTTAAAGTACAACTATACTGTAGTTCTTAGGTAACAATGTTTGTCCTTAGATAACAATGTTTTGTTATCAATGCATCAGACAATTAATTTGTGGGTCTTATATAATTGAATCTTTATATTTAGGGAAACACATTCATCCACACTAACTAAACCTGTATTTTATTATATTTTTATTTCCCTTCCGGGATTATTTTAAAACATTTCTTTTTTTTCTCCAAGAAAATTGTTATCAGCATTTAAAAGTCAGTTGAACCAGGAATGTTGACAGTGTCTGTCAGTATTTCAGCAAGAAAAAACCCCTGATTTTTGGAGTTGCTAATTCTTGTATTAGACTCACGAGCCCTCTGACAGAAGAACATTCCATGGAGAGCTTACTTACTGTGCTGTCAGGAGCTGTTGTTCAGGGGACTTGATGAGTTTTTAAATTCAATGCATGATGGCTTTTTTTCCTCTCTTATTTTCTTCTATCTTAATGTTTTACTGGGTCTCTCCAATGTTTCCTGGTTACATGAACATTCTGATTTCAGTCTGTGTAGGCAAATCTTAAAGCACTAAATGGTCCACGCTGTATTTTTACAGGTGAATGTAAAAAGTAGTGTTGTTTTGTGAGTGTGCAACATAATTTTGAAGCAATAATGCTTTTTACTTTTTCACCTTGAATCATTCCATCCTTTCCTTTATTTCCTTTTCTTCCTTATTTTTTAATAGCCAAAATGAAAAATAATTACCTATCCAAAAGAGGAATGTATATTTGGATGCATTTTTTCTGATCCTCTTTGGAAAATCTTTGCTTTTCTAACTTTCTGGGAATCTGCATGAAAAACAAATATATAAAAAACCTGTGTAAAAACTAAACTAGTCCAAGCCAAGTTTTAGGCCTCCTCTGCAGTGCTTGGAGACTGAAGGAAGCAGAAGTATCAGATGAGGTTGGCTTAGGCTGGATAATTCTTACATGGCAAAAGTTAGGCTAGAGGAGCCATGCCTTTCATGGCATCAGCAGTATGGAGGAAGTGAAAGTGGACGAGTAAACATCTTTTGTTTTCTCCCCAGTTTTTGTTGTTTATTACCACATACTGAAATTAGTTTCTCAGGTAGGAATTGAAAAGGGAAAGAAAGGTATGTTAATGGCTCAACAGCTTGTTCCTGATATTAAAATACAAAAAATGCTGAAACAGGAACTGCTCACTCACCCTGCTAAAAACTCACCAGCACATGAGTGGTGATTGTTTTCACAACAGGTAGTTGCAATCAGTCCTTTAAATAAGGTCTTGTTTGTGAACATCTCTATTTAACTGCTTATTTAGTCTACAGAAGCTTATTGAGCAAATTTTATCAAGCTTGCTGCAAAGGATGCAGAACTACTTCAGCTTTGGAAGAGTTTGCCATCTTCACATTTAGCTCTTTCTGTAGCTCCAGTAAAATATTTCAAATTAAGTGTCATGTTTCTCTGAATATAAAGATAGTTATTACTCTAAAGTGGCTTTTGTAATAGGGAAACTGGTATTGAATTTAAAACATCTTTATTAAAATGTTCATTCATGTGCATATATGCACTTAGTAGGCAATAATCTAGGTAAATTTATTAAGGAATACTTTGTAATTGAACTTGCTATCCAATTGGGTTTTACCTTTTCCCAGGAGCTAAATATATACTATATCTACATTTCTTCTAAATACTTCCATCCCTGGAAGTATTTAGAAAAAATGTAGATATACTGCTTAGCAACATGATTTAAGCACTGAAAGGGTAAATTAGGTTATGGTAGGAGTATTTAGGTTATGGTTGGGCCTGATGATCTTCAAGGTCCCTTCCAACCAGGATGATTCTATGATTCTATACCAGCTATTTCAATCAGCTCAGGAGCTAAACATGCATCAGCTGTATCAATCAACTCATATTTAAGCTGTTATTTTAAAGTTGCACACTTAGAACATGACTTACTGAACAGTCTGTGATAAAGATAATTACCCTTCTAAGTACAAAACATTTACAAGAAAATCTGAGTCTCATAGCTCTCAATGGTCAAATGTTTTTTTTTAAGCATAAAAGCAAAAAAATTAAGTCCTGCCTCAACAATTCATATTGTAAAGCCTTGAGGGACGCAGTTATTTTACTTGGAGACCAATTAAATCATAGAATCATAGAATCATAGAATCATAGAATCTTAGGGGCTGGAAGGGACCTCGAGAGATCATCTAGTCCAACCCCCCTGCCAGAGCAGGGTCACCTAGACTACATCACACAGGAACTCATCCAGGTGGGTTTTGAATGTCTCCAGTGAGGGAGACTCCACAACCTCCCTGGGCAGTCTGTTCCAGTGCTCTGTCACTCTCACAGTAAAAAAATTTTTTCGGATATTCACCTTGAATCTCCTATGCTCCAATTTACACCCATTACCCCTTGTCCTATCACTGGTAATCACTGAGAAAAGCCTAACTCCGTCCCCCTGACACTCACCCCTTACATATTTGTAAACATTGATGAGGTCACCCCTCAGTCTCCTTTTCTCCAAGCTAAAGAGACCCAGCTCCCTCAGCCTTTCCTCATAAGGGAGATGTTCCACTCCCTTAATCATCTTCTATTCCTACCTATCTTTTCAGAGTCAGTGTTCAATCATCCACTACTACCAACTACTAAGACTGCTAGAGAAATACAACCCTTGATAATTTAGTGCTAGGTTGATTTTTGTTAATGTGCTTTCATCTTTTTCAGCACAGATCATATGAAATCTGTGTGTACTTTGTATTTCTTACACGTAGTTATTCACAACTACAGTTTACAGATCAAATGTTGAAACAAGATGACTTGTAGTATACTTTGTTTGAACCTTCTCTAACTTCCATCCAACTCAGTGCCTTATGTTAGTACAAAACAAAATAAGCACCAGAACTCTAAATTTTAGGACATCGTTTTAGAAAGAGAATCACAGAATGTCAGGGGTTGGAAGTGACCTCTGGAGATGTTCTAGTCCAACCCCCCTGCCAGAGCAAGATCCACTGGAGGAGGTTACGCAGGAACGGATCCAGGTGGGTTTTTAATGTCTCCAGAAAAGATTTCACAGCTTCTCTGGGCAGCCTGTTCCAGTGCCCTGTCACCCGCCCAGTGAAAAAGGTTTTCCTTATGTTTTTGTGGAGCCTCCTATGCTCCAGCTTGCACCTGTTGCCCCTTGTCCTATCATGGGACATCGCTCAGAAGAGCCTGGCTCTGTCCTCCTGACGCTCACCCTTTTCACACTTGTAAACCTTAATGAGGTCGCCCCTCAGTCTCCTCCAACCCAGCTCCCTCAGCCTCTCCTCATAAGGGAGATGTTCCACTCCCTTCATCACCTTTGTGGCTCTGAGCTGGACTCTTTCAAGGAGTTCCCTTCTGTCTTGAACTGAGGGGTCCAGAACTGACACAATATTCCAGATGTGGCCTCATTTTAGATTTTTCCAATGCTAAAACTAAGTAACTCTGTTAAAGTCCAAGGAAAATTGTTTGTTTATTGGAGGTGCAGTCTTTGCTTAGTTGGTGACAGAGTATGCATCATTAGGTCCATAGCAACATTAAATGACACAGTGCTCTTCCAGTCACACCTTCTGTGCTAGTTTACAATAGCTAAGGTTCTCATTCCACAATCTGTCTTTCCTTGAACTTTTTCCCCAATTATCTTTTAAAATTGAACTACACTTTTTTACACCTAAATTTGTCATTCGCTTATCATCATTCATATTCAGCAGTGTACTATAGGCCAAATTCAACATGCTAGAGGATGATTTTGATTGGTGATTGTTTTTTCTTTTTTGAGTTGGACTAGATGATCTTTCGAGGTCCCTTCCAACCCTTAGGATTCTGTGATTCTGTGAAAAGTTATTGCTTAAAGAAAGTGCAGTTCAGTAGTAGCAACATGACGTACTTCACTGATCAAAAACTGCAACACAACCAGAAACACGGTGCTATTCAGAAGTATATGTAAATAACAGCAAAGAACAAGAAGATCACATATTCTGTAACAGGAAAGCATTTTGTAGAGCAATAACTTTATTGTTATTCTGCAACATTTATCCTACAAGGCAGGAAATCTTTAAAAGACATTTTGTGTTACTTATTCATTAAGGAATTAGGAAAAAGGTACATTAGGGAAATTGAAATTATACAAAGTACTGTAAATGAGGAGAATTAATTTTCTTTTAAAGTGCTTCATCATTGTAATTTTTGGTTTTACATTTTTTAAAGGGAAACAAGTGTGTTTGTATTTTAAGCATTTCAGTAACTGAAATTCGTTTATAAAATCATATAGAAACTTTAAGAAATTATCAACATGCATTCAAGTATTACACTAAAATTCATTATTCTTTCTTCATATTATGAAACATAACAAGGACCAAGATCAGGAGAGAACTTTAGGCAATCTAATTTTTAACATTATTTCTTATCTGGTTTGTACTGTTCAAAGATTTGTACAGTTTTCATGGTTAACTATAATTAGATTGATTTATTAATATTTTTTTTTAATTCAAGCTGCAAGAGGAATCTAAAACAACTACCTAGTCCAGTTAGTAATTATGAACTAAAAAAAAAATAAATTATAAATGATTGCTTAGAAGAATCTGGTCTTTTTTTTTGTGTTATATGACACACATACATACTTCTTTCTAGTTTATATAGCAATAAGCTTTTGGTATTTGACATTTTGGTGAGACATTGGAACAGGCTGCCCCAGGAGGTGGTGGAAGCACTATTCCTAGAGGTGTGCAAAAATTGGGTGGATGTGGTGCTTTGGGAGATGGTTTAGTGGTCACAGGGGTGTAGGGTTGATGGTTGGACTTGATGATCTTGAAGGTCTTTTCCAACCCTGATGATTCTGTGATTCTCTCCCTGAATCTGGTATTTGAAAATATTATTGTGCAAAAGGGAAATGTAAGGCCACTGACTGGTCATAGCTAATTTAGTGGCAAATGTGGAATTCTTCCTTTTTAAAAAATATATATATTTATATTAAATTCTGAGGGAGTGTGATTTGCTAATTTTTAACCACCATTCTTTAGAGGCAGCCCATTTTCAGAGCAATGTAATTTTTTTTCTTGGCTAACAGGTTTTTTGGTGCTTTCCTTCATACCTTGAGTTGCTGGTCTATTTTAAACACTGAACTACTTAGACATTCTCCCAGATACCCCTGACTGTACTGTTCTCTCCAATTTTTTTTTTTTTGGGGAAAAAAAGAAAAGGTTGATAGGCAGGATGGAGGTGGCTCAAGAATAATAATGCAGGTGAACTAAAGGCCAGCAGTGATGAACAGACAACACAGAAAGGATTTGGGAGGGTTTAATGGGGGAAAAAAAAGAGCACTGTTTGCCTACAAAGATCATATAAAACTGTGCAAGCAGTAAGAATTTTGTTTCTGTTCTGTCAAAACCAAACATAAGATGATATATGGCAAAATGATCCAATAATACAAAAAAGTATAGTTTTAATTTTGTAAGCTAAGAATTTGCTGAGTTAAAATGTCTTGTTATTGAATATAGAGTATAACTTTTACATAAAGAGCTGAAACACAGTAAAATAATTGAATTATGCCAAGATTTAATATTTTCTTAACCTTGAGGGACATACACACGGGGTCAGTTTAGAGGAAGTGCTAAGTCCTGTGCATGCCTCTTCTGTAAGCAGCTGAAGAAAGAAAATGGAAATTTGTGAAGGATACATGTGACTTCCTTTCAATACTGGTATATGTGTATTTGTTTGGATGTCCTTGAGAAGGAAAGGCTATAAAATATGACTGTTATTAAGGCTTACCTCTTCAGATCTCGGCAGACAATCATTCATGACACTCAATATGCCTGCGGAAACTTACTGTGTGACTGGGATACAGCAAAGAAAAATGTGTCCAAAAATGTATTAAATCAGATTATCTAATGTCTTTTCAAACCTACCTAAGCTATGAAAAATCACATTTAAAGATTAAATCAACATTTACTAGTCACAGCATCTTCAGTGTTATCCATTTATGACCTTTTGTGTGTAGACACTGGAGTTTTCAAATTTAGCCATGTTTTTCTATCACTCTGTGGTAATTAATGTTCATTAGACTTTGCATTTGTTGGAACTCAAGATAAGAGCATACCATGTTCTCATATAAACAGTGTGGGTTGCTTTTCAGAGCATTTTCCACTCTTTTCACTCATGCAAAGATGCTTTAGCTGGCTAAAAAACATTGTGTCTAACTGTCTTCTGGGCACGGGGGTTTTGGTGACACTGATTTCCTTTGTTTTCTTGACTGTCATCTCCTAGTTCATAAGAAAGTTGCAACTTATGTTTGGAAGCCTTATTTTCCCCTATTGCCACAGACCATTAAAAAAAATCCTTTCTACTTTGGGATTGCATTGTGTACTGGTTACTTATTAATCAGAACCCATCTGAGGGTTATAAGGACAAAAAAACCCCAACCTCTCTGACATGAGTCCTTCTCACGAGGTGCAGTCCTTCAGGAAAAGATAGCTCCAGTGTGGACTTCCCACGTTCTTTGTCATCTGCTTCACTCCGATTATATACTTACAGTAATAAACAGCAATATTTTCATTAACCCATTTTAAGAATAGATTATTGGGCTTTTGATAAGTGTCTTCAACACTTTTTTTTTTTTTTTGGCTGCCATTCCAGAGTTTTACAGTATCTTTTTGAGCTGAACAAAGGAACTAGACAGCAATAATCTTACAAGTACAGTGAGAATGTGTGCACAGACATAAATTTTCTGCTGTGGTGGCCCAAATGAAAAAAAACACCACAAAACCATCAACCAACCAAGGACAAAAAAAAAAAAACCCAACAGAAATGTGGGAGTATGTCTCCTTTGCTGGAGTTGCCTTTAACACAAACCAGAAGAATTGCCTGAGGGTACATCAGGGGTCTTTGATGGAAGGACTCATAAGAACTATCCATCTGCTTCCTGACAAGTAGTGTGAGCATGGGATAGCAAAGAGCTGTGAAGGTGGCAGAATCTGTTCTCACATGGTGTGATCTTTTTGAATATTTTCCAAGTGCTTGTGAAAACAAAACAAATCAAAACCATCCAGAAGAAAAGATAAAAATGAACAAAACCCCCACAAAATTAAGAATACTCATGGAGGAAAAAAAGGTGAATTTTCTACCCTAAGAAAGAAAAACTAAATTCTGTGAATGAAGCTATGGATATATACCTGCTCTTATAAATTCAACACCTGCCCCACTCCCTGAGCTGCTAAGAATGTGAAAATGGTACTTGCTAATGTATCAACTCATTTTGCCATGGAGCAACATTGTTAGTGTAAGGAAAATCTTCATTTTAGAGAGTGGATCTGCCTCTGTGCAAGGCCCAGAGCAAATTACTTTTGCTACTGTTTTAAGAGGAGATAATTATGCCATTAGTACTGAGTGAGACCAGAAGTACTGTAAATCAGTAGATCATATTAAAGTCAATTTCTGCTACAGTTTAATTTCTTAGCTGAGAAGCCTAAAACTACAACACTGCAACAAGCCTTCAGGTAGATTTTCTTTTCATGGTAAGGAGCTCTGATACTCTGAGGAGGAGTGTGCAGTTCTTTGCTGAGCAATTAGGGGAACTCCTGAGGAGACAGAAGAGTCTTCATTACTTCCCTATCTGATTGGACCTAGTTTACACAAAATCTTACCCACACAGATAACTCCACAACTATGGTTAATAGCTAGAAAGTCAGAAGCGATTTTGCTTCCATGAATCATCCTGTTGAACCTTCATTTTTAAAAACAAGAAGCTGAAGGAAATGGCTGAATATTAGCTCGTGTTTTAGAGTTCATTTAGCTCTGAAGCTGAAGTAATCCATGGAAGCTCCTTTTGTCTACCGTGGCAGAAAACTACTGAAAACCAGAAAAGATTTGTTTTGGTGTCGACCTGTAAGATAGTCATGCTGTTTGTGCTCAGCAAATTGAGAGGACAAATAGAAGGGGCTAGTCTGGGCTTTAACGAAATATTTTATATTTGGTGAAGTTTATTGTGTTGTTATATGAAAAGATTTTCTACCAAGGCTGGTAGAGGTGCCTTTTGAGTTTTGATAGGCCTTATCCTAAATAGAATATTTTATATTTTCAGTGCTAGTGAGCTGGAAGTGCAGAGGATTACAGTGCTTTTGCTTTTTAAAATTTCCTCAGCTCATATTTTATAATTAGTTCTCTTAATTATGTTGTTTGGTTTTTTTTTAATATCCTTTGGAAATTAGTTGCCAGAATTTCAGATTTTTAAATGACATGTTTATGTTGATTTACATTACAAGCAGGAGATTTTGAAAATGAAGGTTAGTTCACAACTAGGACTAATATTTAAACTTTTATAAGAAGTGCTAGCTTATTTTTTTTAATAGCATTATCTGGTTTGCACTATGTATATTATCTTTGAAAACATTATATTTCTTTCAGTCTTAACATTTTTTTTTCAGTCTCATGTAATTACTGTGGTCAGTCATACAAAGAGTAAGTGAGTAAGCAAGCAAGACAAAACTTTTCAAATGGACTTCAGTTCTATTAAAAAAAGTCTTAATTTATTGTGCTGCAATTATCTGAAGTAATGGGTTTCAGGCATAACTTCCCTGAATTGTGTTTACATGATTCAAGACATGTTTTACAGTTTTCTTAATCAGAATTAATGTAGATGCAACTTTCATAACCAGAGATTTTATTCAGAATTTCAGAATGCAAATGATAGTTTGTAGAACACTTTCAGAGATAATTTAAGCATCACCTTCTTTTAGCACAACACATTATTAGTAAAGAAATTGATAAAACTATAAATTTACTGTTATTTGAAGGTACTCTTTCCAGAAATCTAGAAAAGAATGAAAAACAGAGAAGGTGACTAACAAATGGCTATTCACTTTTTAATTAACAGAATATTGTAATAGGTATGTTTTCAGGAAGGTTGTTTAAAACACGTCAAAGGAATTATGAATAATAAAGAATAAAATTATGTAATTCATTGCCAGGGAATGTTCTTGTTCCCACCCCCTCAGCAATTACATGTATTTAGGGAAGAAAGCTCTTTACTAGACTAACTATTGTTACTTTTGGCTCTGGGAGTCCCTAAGTAAGTAAGTGTGGAAAGTGGGAGATACCAGAGTAAGAATTGTTGCATGTTTCCCTCATTTTATTTTATTTTCCTTAATTTCTGACTGTTAGACTGTGTTGGATGCAGAATAGTGTGTTGGAAAAATGCTTCTTTTTCATGCTACTCTGTGGCCACTCTTAAGTAATGGTCTCTACAATATGTGTAGTTAGGGAATATAGAAAGTGTTGTCAGTGAGTTACTTACTGTGCAGTTACTGGAGATTAAAATACCAAATGTTCAGAAACAAATAATATGATGTTCGTATATGGATATATCTTCAAAAAAGACTGTAACTTCAAATATGATATAAATAACAAATGCTATATGGCAAGGAAGAATATGGAATAGAAAGGGACCAAGGCAAAATCAATGGTTAGTAAAGCAGTCCTTGGTGCCAAAGATGGGTGCTCAGCCCTGCAAATATTGTGGAAATCTATTTCTGAAGTAGGGTCATGGAAACACAGCTCATTTGTCTTTTTGCAGAAAGATATCAATGAGAATATTGTTGAGTGTAGTGGTCAATTTATCTTCTTATTTGAAATATAGCACCTCTAGGAAAATATCACAGCCTTTGAAAGGTATTTCAGCATTTCTTGAGAATAAAGAGTGTTACTTTAAAAACTTGAAGTTACCCTTGGAGATCTCAAAGTAAAATATCCAGCAGAGTCTTGAAAGTTTTGCTTACCTGAGGTTTGTGTTAGCAGTGGGGTGTATGGCCTATTTGAAATGAAGAGATGTAGATGATGGTATTTCTAGTTACACAAGTTTGTATCCAACTTGTCAGTTTCTTGTACTAGTTCTCTCAAAAGAAGAGTGTGTTCAGCCAAGGTAGAAATGTGAAAGCTCTTCTGCTGAGAAACATTACTGTGTCACAAAAAAAAGAACTACTGGCCATTGTTAGATCAGTAGATCACTTTTATCATTTCTTCTACAAGAGGAAGTTTATTATTCAAAATAATCCTAAAGCTGCCCAGTGGTTTTTGAGAGTCCAAAGCTCAGAAGGACAACTGGCTCACTGGTTCCACAAAATAAAGCTGTAGGATTCTATGATTCAGCATCTTAATGGGAAAAGTAATGGAGATGTTGAACTCTTATTAAGAACACTGTGTTTGTGTACTTTTAGCATTATATGGGTTACGAAGTTAGAGTTTTCATTCATGTGCCAACAATCTTCATGCAACAGTTTTCTAGAATATTTCCTTTGGACAAAATGGAAAAGAAAAGAACAGCAAGTATAGCCACATATGAAGCTAATGACATAATTATGAAATGATTCATTACAAATATATCTCAAGAAGCCCTGCTGGAGAGGCTTGTGTTATCTGTCTGATTTAGCTATTTTTAAATGTATCTCCCACAAGCTTACTTGTTTGACTGGATAGCACTTCAAAAAACAGCAATGGTAGCAATGATCTGACAAGTGCATAAGAAAGAAATTAAAGTGATTTTAAAACAAAATATTAATTAAAAATATGACAGATTTAAGTGAGTACCTGTCATGGTTTGAGCTTAACTGACAACAAAGAAACACGTGGCCACTCACTTCCAAGCCCCCTAATACTATAGGATGGGGAGGACAAAATCAACTAGAAACTTGTGGGTCAAGACAAAGAGGGTTCACTCATCCATTATGGTTGTGGCAAAACAGGCTCAATTTGGGGAAAAAAAAAAATCCATTTAATTTATCACTAAAAAGGTGCAAACACGACAAAGACAGAACAAAAGGCAGAGCTTAAATATTTTACCTCTCCCCTCCCCTCTTCCCAGGCCCAATTTACTTACTTTCCAATTTCTCTACCTCTTTTCTCCCAGTGGCACAAGGAGGCAGGGGATGGGGTTTAGAGTCAGTTTAGAGTCAGAAGGATTCTTCACAGTCTTCCTCCACCTCCCTGTGGGGTGCCTTCTATGGGACACTCCTTCACAAACCTCTCAGATATGAGTCTTTCTCACTAGGTACAGTCATGCAGGAATAGACTGCTCCAGTGTGGACTTCCCACAGAGTCATGGGCTGCCTTGGGAACAGTCACTTGCACGGGTGGGAGGTCCTCCTTGGTGGGGAGGGGAAGCTTTTTGGCTTCTAACAGGAGCCCTCCCTGGGGCCCCTCTCCTGCTACCAAAACCTGAACCAATACAAACCAGCACAATACCACACCTGCATGAGAGCCAGTGCTTCTCAGGAATCTACACATTTTTCTGAGCAGTTTTTTTCATATTGTAGAAAATAATGCTGGTAAACCATGTGCTACAATTGGTTTTCATGTTACTTTTTACAGATATATCCTGTTGGATTACAACTGGAAAGGTTATGTTTCAGAACTGGGTGTCTCACTTTGGAGTTACTTTCCTAAACATTCTTAAATCCATCCTAATCTGGTTTAATCAACAAAACGATGTTCAGTATCTCACAGTGCTGATGTAAAAGTCCTGCATGGAGTCTGCAAATCATTCTAATAATATTTTACAGATAATCACAACAGATGACAGGATTCCACATTAAATTATAGAGAAGAAAAAAAAACACAACACAAACATTTTAAAGAAGCCCAAGTTCTCTTTTTAATGATGGAAACAGTAGACAGATATTGTCCTCTTTGCTCACCCCACCATGTATAAAACTAATAATACCCATGTATAAAACAATAAAAATAAAGAAAAAAGTTATCTATTTTATAATTGTCTCACAGCTGGATTTTGAAATCTTGACGTTTTTGACTTTCAATTTTGGTTAAGCTTGGAATATGGTTTTGTTGTTGGTGGTTTTGGATCTACAGTAAAGTAATAATATTTCCTTTGTTAAGTGAAATCCTGTGAGCTCAGTTTTGAGTCAGCATTCTGAAGGATTTCTCAATATGAATGAGTTGCTTGCTTTCTGACAAAAGCAAATATAGCTACTTCTTTTTTTTTCAACCTGCTTACAATAGCTTTTTCTTCAGTACCTACAGAAATAATTTTTAGTTTGTGTGCTTCTAGAACAGGAATGGTAACTCATCATTATCAGGAAACCACAAATCATGCTGCCTCTGAATATGATCAAAATCTGAACTGAAATCCTTATTTTTGATAATTCTAAGTGTACAGAATTGTCTTTGCAGAGTTTTCTCATTTTCTAAGTGCAAGTATCACTGGCTAAAGAACTGTCATTCAACTCTTCTGTTACAGTAAATATATACATTCATTAACCACACAAAGAAAATCATATGGAAAAGTAGCATCATATATTATAATAATTTCTTGTTAGCAGTGTCTTACTTTATTTAAAAAAATAAATAGGAAAAATCATTCTGGTTCTCAGAGGAATGTCTATTTTGACCTGAATAATTTTAATAAGATTCTTTATACTTAGTAGGAAGGTGATTGGCAAGAAAAATGAAGTTACAAATAAACTGGAATGCTGTCAAGATTCAATTATTTTTCTTTTTCTGAAGTGGTCATAAATGTTTTTGTTTCCATTCCCACCCACTTGTTTCCACCCTTGTACTCCCTCTTTCCAATTAATGATCCATAACACAATGAAAACTTACAATTTTCTTAAAGTGTTTTGAAAAGTAACTAGATACATTTATACATGTATATTTTTTAAAAAAAAATAGATAACATTGGGTGTTTTTCATGAACATACTGTATACATCACCTTCTTACTTCTATTGGCCTTGTTGAAGGAATTTGTGGGACTGTTATTAAAATTTCTAAACCTAAAAGCCAAAATAGTGCCCATGAAGAATTTAAATCATAATTTGTCATTTTAGAATGTATTTTAAGTGTATTTTTTATGTAGACAGTGTGATGTTTTTCATATGAAATTATAGTAGAAATGAGGTTCCTGTAAATCAGGTCAGTGTTTGTTGCATGAGTATTTTATGTATAAAACATTAAGGCCTTACATCAATGAAAAAATGCATATTGTAACCAGGTATCACCTGATTTTAGTAGAGCACTGCTGTGCTTCAAGCTGGGCAACCTGCTAACATGTGGCTCATGAATGCTTCCTCTCTATTTGAATTCCATGTAAGAGCATCTCACAGATGAAAGCATTGGGAATTGAACTAGCATAGTATTTACTTCTGGCTGAAATGAGAGAAGGGAGTGTTATTGTACCTGTGTTCCTGTAGGGAGACCAAAGCAAAAGAAGCATTTTCCATCTTTGTGTAGTGGTAAGAATGGGACCACGTTCTAAGTTCAAGCAGGGATTAGGTACAAAGACCACTCCACCCAACTGAGAGCACTAATTATGTTGTGTTTGTTGTTTTTTTTTTAATTCTTATTTATTGATTTATTTATTTATTTTCCCAATTGGTTTAGGCATAGCTGATGTTACCTCCTATAACTGAGGCCATTATCCTAAGATCTTTTAGTGTGACAGATCCTGATGGAATAATCCAAGAGCAATGGACACATTCTCCACACTCTCAGCACTTGTGTATGCACTTAGGGGTGAAACCATGCTGAGCATCATAGACCATCTAACTGTTATTCTGATAGAACAGAATATGTTTAAGTTAGCATATAACATTAATCCTCCCTTTCATTGATCATCAACGTTTAGTATCAATCCTTCCTGTATTAGTCAATGATGTGGTATTTGGATGAGGAAAAACTTACGTATGACAGTAGTTGATTTTACTACTGTTTGTTTTTAAAGCTTCTCTTCTATCTGATTTGTCATGTTGAATCTCTAACTGCTGGGAGGTTAGTTTTCCCTCACATTTTTGCCTGTTCTGTTGCTAAAATCACCTCAAAACCAGACAATTTTCTCACAGGAGATTTTATAACTGGATAAAGAGCAGTAAACAGAAAAGTTTACATCTGTTGAGGAATGTGTTCAAGGATTAATTACCCACCTTGTATTAAAGAGTCAGAAAACATTATTGACAAGTTGGAATACAGATATGTAGGGTAATCTGAAATCTCAGCATTTATTCCTGTTTATGCTTTGCTCTTTTTCCAATTATTTAAGGTATTTACATTTTTAAGGGAAAATAAACAGCCATTATTTTGTATCTCAGATAATTTTGTAACTAAGCAAGCCAGAAGGGTATTAAGCATTTGCATTGTATTGCACATATTTGTATATTTAGTTTATATAAAGTTTAAACACATTTATAAACTACAACTCATTTGCTAAAGAGACAATATTTATATCTACTGTATACTTATACAATCATTTTGATCCAGAATTTGACCCAGAATATCTTAGTTATTCTTATAAAGGGTATAATTCTCTCCTGGAATCCTACATTTGGACTATATTTTCCCTACTTAAATCAAGGCTCACTAAACACGATAGGTCAGTTAATCTTTGTTCTAGGGATGTCAATAAAACTGTTTTGAGTCTGTTCAAGCAGCAGGGATGACTGCATAATATGATCTGGTTTTTAAGAGGGTTGATCATTTGTTATTACTATTCATAGGAAGTGGCACCACTTTGCAGTAAATCTTAAGTATGTACATAAGACTTCAGATAATTTAAACATGAAGATTTTCGATTTCTTCATGATGGTGTAATTCATACTTCTGCTGGCTGCTAAAGTGACCAGATCTGCTCCCTTACCAGCTTCTCCAGTCTCAGTAATGGCTGGATAATTTACATGGTTTTGAAAAGTGCTTTTGCTGTTAAATCTCATTCACAAGTGCTTCAGATTATTAAAAAAAAAAAAAAAAAAAAAAATCCAATTAAAAATTGTTTATCCAGTTTATATGGGCACAGGTGCTTGGGATGGTAATTTTGAATTATCTGTTCCTTGTTTAAAACCTTTGATAAAATTGGCCATTTATATGTTTCCATAATTTAGTCCTGCAGTTGTGTTGATACATAAACCTTCCTTGCAATTCTATGTACAGAATAGACACATACTATTCCTAGAAAAATGGGGGCTTTACAACACAGTGGCATAATGCTTCTTAAGGCAAATGTAAGCTGAAAATCATACATTTGATATTTATCCAAGTTCAAGACTTTACTGAATCTAGGATAACTTTATATTTACAGACCTGTTTTAGAAAAGTTTACCGTACATGACTAGATGATCTGTGAAACAAAGTATTTTGGCCTGGATACTTAAATCTGGTTGCTTGACAATGGTGCAGATCTATCTATCTCCTTAACATTGTGGCATTCAAAGACTTAAAAGACTGTAATGAATGTGTTAAGTAATCCCAAAGTTATGAATTACTGGCAGTATTATTAAAAAATTTGCTTTATATCTTTGCTTTACAACAGTTGATTAGAAGCTTAATGCAATTTCCATCTTCAGAAAAAGATTCTGTGATTTCCATGCCAAATATATGAGAGTATATTCAACTCAAAATAGGTTCAAGAATCCCTCTGTGTTGTTTAAAACAAGTATTGTGGACTTTATTTCATTTAGTGTATCTGTTTCATAAAGCAAATGTTATTTTGGAACATATATCAAATCAAAGCAGATGGATCTAGAAACAAAACCTATGGGTATACGTGTGTTCAAATGTTCTCTAGAATGCAGCTCTTAGGAACCCTGGTACATAATTGGTGGGAAATACAACATGGTCTGCTGGTAGAGTTAATTTTGCTGACATTTAGGTGTGAATGGATATATAATAGATATTTAAAAACAAAATTTACTTTTAAAACATAAGATCACCAAATGCTGGGAACTTACTACCAAATTTTTCAGCAGTACTTTCAAAATGACTGTTTCCAGTGTATGTGTAGAGAGCGTCTCATGGAAAAAAAAATTTTACTGCTCTGAAGCTGAAATGTAGGCAGCACAGCATGAAATATCTTCAAGCAGTGACTAAATAATACAAGTTGGTTTTTTTTTAAATTTATTTTTTCTTTTCATTTGCAAAATGTGTTACTATTCTCTGACTATTTTTGGCTGTTTCCCTCTTATCTTGATCTTGGAACACCTAAGTGCCAACATCTCAATATGCACACAGAGCAGTCTGCATAACTCATTTAACAATGAATTGAATTAGTCTTTATGTAAGAGGGAAATTGCAGGAACAGATAATTTGGCAGGGTTTTTGACAAGAAACACATTATTTTCCATAAATAGATGTATATTTTCCATTATTTCTTTTTTAAGAGGAAGCAAATGCCTTCAGATGAGCATATTGTTTCTCTTACAACATGCTGGTGAATGTCTGCAAGATTCCAATGGTGGGATTTCTCTTCTGAACTCTGGCTACTTTAAATAAATGAATATTACTATACAACTGCAACCATTTATTAAGAGCTGAGGAATGAAAAATAGCTCCTGGATATTTCTGTTCCTTTTTTTTTTGTTTTGTTTTATATTCTATTTCCATTAATTTATTTCTTCATTAATCCCACAGCTTTATCTTTCCTTTGCAATTTCAAGGTAGAGAAAACTAATTAAGGAAAAAAAAACAACAAACCAAAACCCTGTTAATTGACTTTATTTGCTTTAATGCTGCTATACCATATTATCTGCTCTCTTAAATTGAGTTTGGGATTGCCAGCTTTAAGGGTATTACACTGCATTTTGGGATGCTGCCAGCATATTCTCGGGAAATACATTTAAATCAAAGCTAAGCTGCTTAAAATATTCATGTTATGCTCTTAGAATGGTTTAGAGAAATGTGAAACCATTTAAGACTTGCAAACCTGTTTTATGGCCAAAAAATGTATTTGAACTGTCAGGCATATAGCCTAAATTCATAGTCACTGTTCACTTTGTTTAATAATGGTTTCATTGTTTTATTAGCAATGATACATTCAGGGGCTAATTCATTTGAAATTTGTGGCATAATGTAACTCTGTTATTTATAGAGGTGAAGAAAAACTGAAAACAATTTTTGGAAAAGGAATATTCTGAAGAGATGTAATCATACATGCAGGGTAAATGCACATCTATTTTGAATAGTTAAGCATTTGTTTTATGCATTGGACTTTTAGGCAATTAATATTAAAATAAATGTATTAAAAGCAATGTATTTTAAAATAGTAAACCAAAAGAGAAATATCTATGAATACATGTATTCTGGGGAGAAATACATCCAGTAAGAGAAAGAAAACCAGGGATTTAAAAAGGTTTGGTTAATAAGGTTTGAAATAATATGCTTAAGCTAGGTACTATTTTTTCTTTGTATATTTTTTTTTTCCTTTTTTCAGTAAATTAATAAATCTGCTCACAAAGTGGCCTATGATGATGTTTCAGAATTCTAGTTTTTCTTCAGTTCTGTCCTACAGTGACATGAATAATGGTTACTGTTAAGGTTGGTTGAATTCAGTGGGAGATTAACAATGAATATGCATCAATCTACTAAGGCAGAAGTTGACTGAAAGCCAGATTTTGAACAGAGAGTGTTATTTTTAAGGGAGTGGAACATCTCCCTTATGAGGAAAGGCGGAGGGAGCTGGGTCTCTTTAGCTCGGAGAAGAGGAGACTGAGGGGTGACCTCATCAATGTTTACAAATATGTAAAGGGTGAGTGTCAGGAAGATGGAGTTAAGCTTTTTTCAGTGATGACCAGTGATAGGACAAGGGGTAATGGATGCAAACTGGAGCATAGGAGGTTCAATATGAATATCAGAAAAAACTTTTTTACTGAGAGAGCGACAGAGCCCTGGGACAGGCTGCCCAGGGAGGCTGTGGAGTCTCCTTCACTGGAGACATTCAAAACCCACCTGGATGAGTTCCTGTGTGATGTGCTCTGGGTGACCCTGTTCTGGCAGGGGAGGTTGGATCGGATGATCTTTCGAGGTCCCTTCCAACCCCTAGGATTGTGTGATTCTGTGATTCTGTGATTTTTTTCTTTAAATGTGTGTATTCACTTCAGATAAAAAAGTTGCAAAACACAGTGATATAAACTCAAACATTTAAGTGCAATGTAAGCTATCAGTGTTTGATAATAAATAAAACAAAAGTATTGGCTAGAAACTACAGGACCTATCCATCCAAAGATGAATAATATATATTTTATATAATCATATTAGGTTACTCAAAACTCACAATCTAGATTCATATTTTCAATTTCATCTTAAGTTCTTTATAACCTAAGCTGGATCCCAAATATTTCTGTAGCTTAAGAGAGTACCATCTAACTAAATTTTGTTACTGCAGACTGCTTTAATTTCCTTATGATGACCCTAAATGTGAGCAACCAAATAGGTGGAAAACTCATGTATGGAGAAGAGTGAAATTGTTGGAATCTGAAATTATTGGATTCATAATTTCTCCAACCCACAGAATGGATTTAATTTTTACTAGGGTCTGCTTTTAGAGCATCTGAGTATTGCATTATATTAATACTGCTTTCTGTATTAGCCTGATGGTTATACACTCCCTAGACAGCTAGTGAGTGAAGCTTTGAGCCTGCTTACTGTAAGGCAGGTGTTGAATCTTGTGTCTGCCTCCCCACATAAATTCTGTCTCTGCAAGATGACTGTATATAAAACAGATGCGGTCCTGAGGGAGAAATTGGAAAATAAATCCAAGAGAACAATCAGGTTTATGGATTCCAGTTGCTCCTATGTTTTGTAACTGAGGGTGGAAGGAAAGTCTCTGTGCCTCTCTGTGCACTCTCTGTGCCTGTTGGAATTTCAGGTACATCCCAGTCAATTACATATCTTAGACATGGCCTTCCTTACCCTGTGTCCATCCCACCAGTTACCTGTTAAGAATCATTAGACTGCTAATTCTGATAATCCAAGTGGGTTCCTTAAATTATTTGTAGATTTTAGGCATAGGCTTTACCCTGAGGCCAGGCTCTGAAATCCCTATATAGATCTAAATCTTCAACGTACCTTCTTCCAGTTTCACCAGGTCTTATTTTTCTCCTCATAGCAGTGCAATGTCATTGCAGGCATGACAGCAGCACTGCTGTAAATCAGAGTAAAGCTTGCCCAGCATCTTTAATGGATGTTTCATTTCATTCCATTTACATTATGTTCATCTTTTAAACTACTTTTCAGATATAATCTTTAATTTCCTTTGTGAGTAACTGCATAGAAATTCTTAACATCGTCTAAAGCATGAACAGCACTCACTGCTGGTATCCAAAAACTAGATAAGTGATTACTTCTAATGGATGATATTTGTTTATATGTGCATTTATGTATTTATGTACTTAATGCACAAACCTAGCCTTTCTCTCTTGTTCAGCTAATTTCTAGTAAACACCATATCCCTAGTAGTGAAAAGGGTCTGCTTGAGTACTCTGGCTGTGAGAAATAGACACAATGTAGAATAGATACATTCAAAGCCACTACTTTTATTTGAGAAGAAGGATAAATACTAATTGTGTAAGTAATTTTGCTGCCATTGTGCTGTCAATACACATCTGGATGCGTTCAGAGCATTATCCTCAAAAATAAACTAATGGAACACAAGGAGCCAAAAGGTGTGCCTGGTGAGTGTATTTGCATTCCATTTCTTCCTCGTGAAATCAAACCGTGTTGTTTCCCCGTGTTGTTCCATTGTAGTTCTTATTTTCCTGCCAGGAAAAGGAAGAATTCTTCCAAAGAGAAATAGAGTTTTGCAGCAATCATCAGATAATGAAGGAAGTTAATCACAGAACATTTCTGCTGAATGGAATGCTTTTGAAATCATACAGAACAAAACCACCTGATGACCACTACTCAGTTCTCACTAATTCTGCTTTCACATAAGGAAGCAGGACTTCTGCTGATTTCAGTGCAAGTTCAGTGGCTAAAAAAGACTGCTTGCACAACATTGAGTGGCCACAAATGCAAAACCAAGTTGTGAGTTTCCAATCTGATAGTTATGTCAAAGAAAATTATTTAGCCCACTTTGATTCATAGTTTTACATCCATATACTTTCAAGGTGAGAAAGAAAATATTTCATATATGTCTCCATTGGTAGTTAAGTTTTATTCTTCCTTCCCAATTGCATACTCAGCTTTAATATGCAGTTTCAGTCACATCTTTGCACACAGGTCTGGGCCAATTAAGTGTCGACAATCAGTTTGAGCAGCCAGATAAACATATGACACTTCCAGAAACAAATAAAACTTCACATTGTTGTAGGATGCCTGCTGAGGCAGTTGGCAGGATTTCCAATATTGACTCTCACAACAAACTTGCCTGGAGGTGTTTTGAAACACAAACCTACTGCAAAGACAATGGAAAATCTCAGTTAAGTACCTGCCCTGAGCTCTTTATTTTAATAACCCTGTGAAGATTTCTAACAACATTTAAAAGATGAGCTTCTAATTTCCTTGTCATTTCCTTCAATTATTTTATATGTTTATATCTTGAAGTTGTGTCATTTTCTTCCACCATAAGTGATGGCAAGAAATTGAGTAATTTCCTGTGTTGTGAGAATTTACTGTAATTTAGTAACTTAAACACTGCAGAAAAGATATTTTTTGACCAACATAATAAATGTGAGATGCAAACTAAACTGGTGAAGATACTAAACTAAACAGAAAATACAAGGTCCTGAATGCATATGCAAGCAATTCAAACACCATTAAAATATTTTTGTTTCAACAATTTATGAGAAAAAAGGGAAATACTGACAAGTTATTTCCAGCATGTCCGGATTTGGTGACAGGTTGTACTCATCAGAGTCATGTTAATATTCAACTGTGTAGTTCAGCACCCAAATTTGATGAACTGCATCCTGAATCTGTATTGGGTAGTGAAGAGCAAGAGGAAACCACAAAAAACAGTATGTGGTGTAGTGACCTGTCAAAAATAAGCAGAAAAGAAGGCAATTCCTCTTGCCCTGGGATTAGACATTGTTCATAGCCACAAGGAAGTGGCTTCATGTCTCAAGAAGTATTTTTGCAGCAGTTTACCAAACTTTCTTTAAAAAACCCCAAACAACCAAACTGCAAACATTTGTAGCACATTTTATTTGAAAGAGTAGTAGAGAAGACACCTGTTTTCTACGTAATTATCTAGTGGTGAATGCATTTATACAGGATATAATAGTTCTGAGGTCAGCTTCACTTATATCTGAAGAGGATTTAAACCCACATCTGCTGCACACCTACTGCTGATGTTTTCTTAGCTTTTGTGTTATAATTAATGCCAATTGAGGCAGAGATTGTAAGAGGGAAAATTACTTTCTATGTTAGCAGTTAACAGGCTTGCTTGGAAGAATCCTGGGCATAAAATAACTTTTTTATCCCTTAACTGCTAAAGGGATAACAATCCTTGAGGCAAAAGACTGAGCCCCATGACTCCTCCTAATCTGTCGAGTTTTATGCTGCTCTTTCTTCCTCTGCTGGTCTTTTGAATCATGAACACTCTTATGTAAAACATAAATGTTTCAACAGAGGGATTAAAGACTTTCCCCTATTCTATTACCCTTGAATTTTCAAAAATTTGATGGTTGAGACAACCAGCTTCAGGGTTGAAGTAAAGATTTAAATTCTTGCAAGGTTGTGAGAAGCGAGTGTATTAAGCACAGGGAAAAATTAGGAAAGCCATCTCTTCCTCTGGCTGTTCTGGTATTTTTTGTGCAGCCAAATCCAATATCTTGCTCCTAACACCACCTATCAGATTAAGCACTGCAGGCAAAACAGATGAAGGAGTTGCTCCTCTATTTATGCACCTCAGTAGGTCTAAACCTGACTTGAGTACTGAGCTCTCTTGCTGCTGGTGAGCCTGAAGTGCTTCCACGCACACACAGAAGTAGAACATTTGGAATGTTGGAAAGGTTAAAATAAGAAACAGACATTTCTGGGTTTAGGTGTTGAAGAATTAAATGATACAATTTGATGACAACTGAGTGGAGTGAAGACTAGAATTTAGGTGTTTGGACTTGGGACAGGGAAACTACTAGATCTGTATATTAGAAGGAAAGATAGAACTGATGGTGTTGTTTTTATTCAACTGAAGAAGGAAACATAAAAGTCATGTTAACTTAATGTCATTTACTACTCTGGAATTGATCAGTACTTTGAGAGTGCCTGTGGAATAGTCTCTGGACAGATTTGGAATATCAACCATCTTTCAACATAGAAAACAAATTGTGACTATTTTCTATATTGCTATTAATACAGTGTTCTTTTTTTTTTTTTTTTTTTTTTTTGCTTTTTTTTAAGAGGTCCATATAACTTGATATGATTCTATTATAATATACTTCAGGGGATCATATTGGACCTTTTGCTTTCAATAATCAGATTTGGTTTGCTTTTTTTTTTTTTTTTTTAAAACGTGTTTTTTTTTTTTTTTTTTTTTTTTTTTTTTTTCCCCATGGAGAAGACTGAAAGTTCTCATTTTTACTGTGTTTGCCACATCTCTTTCATTCTCTTTCTCATTCTGTCTCAAAACCCTCTGGCTTTCAATGTCTCTGCCTGGTTTTTTGAGTGACTTGGAGTTCCATTTACTCACTAGCAGGTTTTCAGCTGCTGAGATGAACCTGAATTACAAGGAAATATTATAGAAAGAAACCATATAAGATTTAGCTACTAAAAAATCAGAAGAGAAAAAGCCCCCAAAGCAAAATTTAGAGGTGTCAAGTATCCTTTGATAAGGAAATAAATCATAAAATCATGAAGTAATCAAGACATTATTATTTTTTCTCATGTTAGGGTCTAAAAAGATTTCTGTGTAACCTAAAAGATCTTATGTTATTATTTAAGGGATTTGTTGCACTGAAGGTTGTCAAAATAATAGATCCGTTTTACTCAGCCTGAATAGATGTTTGAATTTAGATTGCAGGGATGAGTGCAATACATGACAGCTTCTCTGAAAATCTATATTATATGTCTAGACAGAACCTAAGTTATCACATTCCCTACATATTTGATATTCTGAAGATTGTTTTGGGAAAGTATATACTTCCTTCCAGGTGTGTAGTAAAATATGAATACAAGATCATTCTGAAAGTACATTAAAAAAATCTCCTTTATCTGGAAGAACAAACATACAAACCCTCCAGGTTATCTCTTCTGAGAAAGGTACCTCAGAACTAGTTAAATAATCACTTAATCTCACAGAATCACCAAGGCTGGAAAAGACCTTTAAGATCATCAAGTCCATCCTATGACCAACACCACCACATCGCCTAGACCATGGCACTAAATGCCACATCCAGCCTTTCCTTGAACACTTCCAGGGATTGTGCCTCCAGCACTTTCCTGGGATGAGGAAGCATAAGGATAAAAAGAAAGTTGTCCAAAGTCAAGATGTGTTAGACCTTGTAAAGGAAATTAATCCGAAAAATTGTCTTAGCCTTGTAAATATATAACAATAAAATATAAATTTACAAACAGCTAAGCAAACAAAAAACCTGACGTGTGGTTTTCTAGTGAATATGAGCAGAGCACTATATAACTCGGGATGACCTAAACCATAAATAATTTCTTTAGTGTTCAGTAAGGTTAATGATAGTCATAGGGTAGAACATTAGGCAAAATCAGAATAATAATTTTTTATTAGAGAAAGTAGGTAAGGTATATCTAATCTTTCTAAACATAGTTAGACTAGAAACAGTGACCATTGTCATGGGATTATGTGAGGAAACTGATTGAAGAAAAGGTGACACAGACCATGTGTGTTGGGCAAGAGTGAGGTTAGAGATTATGTTTCTTAGTTACACTAACTGTGACTTTTACACTTTTAAATTATTAATATAACCAAGAAAAACAGAACTATCAGGGTGAAATCTGCAGAGAGCAAGAAAGACAACCCTGGCAGCAAGATAATAGAAACGGGATGAAATTTAAAAGGTGCAGTTTGTGCATAACTTAAGATGTACCAGGACATGAATAGATATGAAAAAAATAAAACAAAATATGGATGTAGGAAGGGAATACCAGAATACAAGTAATGTACTTGGAGAGAGAACTGTTATGGTCACCTATATTTGATAAAGATGGACTTAAGGAGAAAAAAGCAGAGCAAAGACAAGGAGTGGGATTATTAGTGAACTGAAATCAATCTTAAAAGAGGAAACTAGAATACTCTTAGCCATGTGAAATGTTCCTGAAGAAAGATTAGAGTATATTCTCTAAATAACTCACAGAATTAAGTTTCTGTGAGACTAAGTTACCTATATTAAAGGAGAGAGCTAGCATATGAGTACAACTGATCTTAAAATGTCAAAAGTCTGTCCCAGGGTTTCTTGATTCATGTTCCAGAGCAACAGTGGAGCAAAACATGGAATTGTATTTAAAGTAGAGTCAATAAGAATAGGCAATATTTCTGTGACAAGTTTCTTGTGTTTGATGAAAAAGGTTTTAGATGTCCCCACCAGTCCTCTGTTTCTATGTATTTGAAGGGAATTTACTGTTACCATAGTAACAGACTTGGAGCCTGAATGTCTTTATTATTCCTGGATATGGCCTAGCTAGCATGGACAGGGAAAGAATTAATTTACCTTTATTAATTTTTTCTCAACCCTGAGTGGCCCTTTAAATTTAGATAGAAATGCTGTGGATTTTTACTGTGTAAATATAGACGACTGATTTATTATCTGACACAATAAGTTGGCTTAGCCTCTTTGGGTGCTTGTATTTAATCAATAGCTTTGATTTTTTGAACCACTGATACTATTTGCAGATCAAAACAGAAAACAGCTTGCTACAAGATCTGTCAATGGATGAATTTTATGGAAATCATTAATATCAGGTATTCAAACTGAAAAAATAATCACAGTATTTCATGTGGTTTTCTAGTTCTGGAAGGTAGCATGTGCACAAATAGCAATATGTATTGCAGAATTAAAACAAACATTGCAAAAAAGGTGCAATATAAAGAAAAATTGGATTATAACGTTTTTTCCTTATTATATTTATATAATATTATATAAATAATATATAATTTATATATAATATTTTTATATATTTACAGGTATATATAATATTTTAATATATTTACAGGTATATATAATTGTATGTAATATATAGTTTATATAATATTTATCATATTACTTTATTATATATGTGTCTAATAGTTATTTTTTATTTGATGATGTAAAAATAAGATGAGCACCTGGGGTTTGAATTTGCATTAGATGTGTGAACAGAAGCATATTATTTCCCTTCAGTGAGTCTTTAATTTTCAATATTCATTTCTTATTTTTTTCCAAGAAATGGAGCTAATGAAACTAATAATGGTTTCTTTACCTGGGTATAAACAAGTCTCTTTTTAAACTCTGGGAAGTAAGGTGGTATCTGATTACATGCTGTTCTGGGACTATGTTGACAAAAAATTGTATTCCACTGATGCCACAAATAGCTTCATAAATCTTTACAGCATTGGAGTGCCACTTGTTTTCAGAACAGGTAGAAACTGCAGACACAGTGACTATGCAGTGTTAAAAATAAAGAAAACTGAACATATAATGGTATCTGTAGTAGAAATTTAGTTTATATATTAACATATTATACCCAAGAACACAGAAAGCCTATATTTATATACTTTTCTCTGTTATTTAATGCTTTTTCCAGAATGAAAATTTTTCCTGTTGAATTTCATGTCTATGTTACAGCAAAACCTGAAGAGAGAAAAAAGAATAAAAAATGCTGGACATTAAAGCAACTGAATATTCAGATATGTTAGACACTGTATTCCTTTTTCTTCCTTCAAATAATGGGTCAGGTCAGTCTGTATGGATTTCTACCCTTTTATTTTTGTCAAAGAGTGCTTTTATATCTGTCTGAGTTGATGTGCATAAACCCATATGTAAATAAAGGTATGAAATCCATTACTCTTTTGAGAAGTCTAGTAGGAAAAGAATATAAATGTACTGCACTACTCAGGATACAGTGATATGAGCTTAGAAAGATGCTGATTTGAAGTACTTAACTTGCATGAACCAAACTGACTTTTCTTACTGGCAAATGTATATGACTGGGATCTTCTTCAGTCCAATGATTTCTTGTATAGCTTCTTCAACCTTCCATTTTGTCTTGAATTGAAAAATCAGAAGGTAATCTGGCTTCACCCAGTTTGCATTTGCTTAGTTAACACTCTATAATGTAAATATTTTATAAAATAAAGATATTTATTTTAAAACTAATACAACTAATAAATAACTAATAAAACTAATAAAAATATTTTTCTTGAAGTCCAGCTTAGCTTTGCAGAATTGCCAATAATATCTTTGAAAAATGCACACTCATCAGACACAGCATTTGAATCTTTCCTCATTGGTGTTCATCTAACTGGGTCATAGCTTCCTAAGCTAGATCAGTCTCTAGAATTACTACTGGGATTTTAACACTACCAATATGAATATGGTAGTTATAGAATAATAACCTTCTCTGCCCTGGGAAGGCTCTGTGTGAAAATGTGTGTACTGAATTCAATTCCTGATCAATCCTCATTAATATCAATTTAACAGCTCTATGTATCCACCAGTGTTTGCATCACCATAGAAATAAATTCTGAGGAAAGAAGTTAGTGTCTTAAGATATAAGTAGAATCTGTGTATTATCAATCTATCAAAATTAATCAGAAGGAATTTGTTTTCTTACTTTTTCTCAAATACTGCTGAGATGCATAGCCTGATCATGCAAGATATACTTTATGCTCCGTGTGTACCTGTTTGACAAGACCCAATTTAATGTCCTTAATCAAAAGCAACTTAAAAAAATTAAAAATGATAGCAGGGGTTTTTTTTGGTTTTGTTTTGTTTTGTTTTTTTCTTTTTTCTTTTTTTTCAGGCCAAAATAGCTCTTATTTTGATTCTGGAATGTTGGGCTGAATCTAGATCAACACATAACTCCAGGCTTTCTTCCTTTGGTGTTTCTACAGCCACTGTATGTCTACTTAAGCATGTTGCACCACAAAGTCTATTTAGCAGTCATATGAAGCTGGCTAGAAAGGACCTGTAGTAGCTGACAATTTTTATGCAGAAAAATGCCTAATTAACTGTCTAAATAAGCTTGATCAGATCTTCAAATATTCTTTGTTATGACACTTCAGTTGTGCAAATATAGCAGAATCAGTCTGTTGCCTGGTAAACACGAGTGTCCCAGTGACCTATCCTGATTCATACTGATGATGAGATAGAAAACCAGAAGTGATAGGAGATATGTGGATGATAGGATGTTTTTACCCTGAAGAAAAAGATATGATTTAAAAAAAAGAGGTGTGGATATTGATCATAGTATTTTGACCATCAGGCCTCTGATAGTTTTCCTGGCTCTTTTCTGGACTTGTTCCAACAGGTCCATGTGTCTCTTGTGTTGAGAGCTCCAGCACTTTACTTTTAAAAACAGTCTGTAGTGTCATTTAGGAATCAGCATTCATTTTAAAAGTTGAGTTAAACAATGCATCTAAATAGAATTGTTCCTTGAAAAGTGAGAAAGAAAATGTGAATCAAGAACAGTACTGTATAAATTATTGAAGTTTGTACAAGACAAAAGTAAAAAAAAGCCACAAACTTGTTTTTGTTTTTGTTGGTTTTTTTTAGTATAGCAAAACATTTATTTATATATTAATTTGAGGCCTTAAACACTTATTTTTAGTCTTGGACATAAACCTACCAGAAGCTGAACTACACAAATTAGTAAGAAAATCCATATCTGGAGCAGAAATAGTCTTTGTTCTAAAATGCAGCAAAATCAGATGCTCCCAAAGTCACCTAAACAGCAAGGATTTTAAAATACCTGGTTCAAAGGGAAAAACCTGTTTGTTACATTTTCAATGCAAATTTCAAATAGTCACAGTACATAATGAGCAAAGAACTGGGCAGACTGGGACTTCCCAGTCTTGCCTCAGGCTTTCCAGGCCAGAGGGAAAACCTGCCATAGAGAAACTGCTCCTTGACCTGTGAAGACAGAGAGGTGGCAAAGGAGAAAAACAACAGTAAAAAATTCATCAGAGTTTAAAGTCAGTGGATTTGATTTTTTTTTTTTTTTTAAATTTACCAAAATTTAATTAACAAATATGTCTTTTCAGAAATGAAATAACTAAAACCTGTCACTTCTGTTCACTGATCTTAATTCTTCTGTGGCCTGAATGTTAGGATGTTAATATGTAATTTAATTATAATTGTTTTTTTTTTTGTTGTTTGTTTTTTTTTGTTGTTTGTTAGTTTGCTTGTTTTCCATTATTGATAATATAGGAGTACATAATATTTAGATATCATAGAGCTAGGAAGCTATAGAACTTGAAAGTAAATGTATCTTTAAAAAAATCAAACTGCAGGAAGTCCTTCATATCCCATATCTAGGTAATGAGAATTACCTAGAAAAAAGAAAACCAACCAACCAGCTTGAGGCCTGAAGAGAAGGGCAAAGAATGATTTTTGTTAAAGTTCTTGATAATTTTGAAAACTCACTTCTAATTTGTTTCTATTTATCATCATAAGAATTGAGGACCAGTAAGACATCCTAGGTCTATTTCTCCCTAGAAAATACTATACGCTTACTTTTTAAGATAGTACTGTGGTAGTACACAAAAACCCATCAAAGAACAGTATTTAATTTTATTAGGTATAGGTAAAATGATGAAGTCAGAGTGAGAGTCTGTAACTCAAGGCATTTAAAAGGTATTTTTAGTGGGGTTACTTGAAAACAGCCTTTGTGTGTCACAAAGCAGAGACTTATTTCAAAGAATGTAGGAATGTAAGTTACTTGTAAGTGGCTTTTGAAAAGATTTCAGACTATTTGATTTACTGGATTGCTTTTAGGGAGCAATAGGGGTTAATTTAGGTTAAGTTCCTTGGGAAGGGCCTGCTTAGATCTCATGAGAAGTACCAAACACACCTTATATAATCTGTGGGGGATGGAGTATTTTCAGACAGTGAGGGATCACTGCCAAAATTTTTAATAATTATTAGGCATTTGGGTTTAATATAATTATCCTAATATTTGGAAATATTGTCTTTTTATTTTCTGAGGAATCAAATTTTTTCTTCAGGCATGGATTTTTCTTCTGTCTTCCTCTAACCCCCGTATCTACTGTTGCAGGTACACAGCAATATATTCACCTTTTTACTCTTTTATTTGAAAGTGGTTTTTATGTTTTGATAGAAAAAGACAAATGGATTTTTTTCCCATTTGGGAAATTCAAGAAGTGTGATTTAATTTTATTTTTTTTCATGGGTTGCCTTCACTCAGTGATCTTGATTGGACTGTGCTTTGTGAGTCATCTCTAAAGCACTTAATGTCACTAGACATTTTCTGATATGTTAAGCATTCTTCACCTCCAGTACTCTGATTTATCAAGTTATTAGTCTTTCACAGAGAAATCTTCAAAATTTTCCTCCACACTGGAGAGAATAAACTGTACAAAAATAATTTGAGAGTTTCCCATTGTGAGTCATCCATCTCATTTTCAAGAGAAAGTTCTAGGACCTGAGAAAGATTCCTATCATGAGAATGACAGAAGAAGGAATACGTATCCATTGTACATAAAATATTACATATATGGTAATGACATCAAGATAATGAAAAACAGGCATAGTTCCTGCAAGAAAAGGAAAATAAAGAACTGGAAGAGAATTTCTCTAGTAATGTCTTCCCTGCTAAAGGTTGCTGCACTGGTAAAAACTGCTACCTAAATGCCAACAAGACCTCACTCCCCTTTGGAAGAGGTAGAACACAGCCTCTCTTTTACCACATTAACCACATTTCACCAGTTTCAAGCTTCAGACTCAGCAATCACACATGAAGTATTATTTTTAATACAGAATAGATTTAAGCAAATACTCATTTGAAAGAGGAGTGTGTGTTTCCTGAGAAGGCTGTGGCTGTAGGATGGGGACTGTTTTATTTTTGTATGGATTTCTAGAGGGTAGCTACATTAGCCTGGGGGATGTGGAAGGCAGAAGTAGGTAGAAGGTAGAAGTAAACAGAAGACAGTAAAGAGGCCTATTGTGAAATGCATCTTAAATCCTTCATAATTGTTACTGAAACCTTGAGATGAACTTTGTTGTGATACGAGTACTAGTAAAGTATAGCAGTTATTGTTTGTCCAGTATTCTTTTTCTCCCACATGGGGAATATCTTTATCATCCTGGTAGAAGAAAAATATTGAGGATTCTCCTACAAACATGTGGCAAATGTGTTGCTGCTGTGTTGAGGTGTAAGCATCTCGTGTTACTGTGTTTCCAGGGTAATCCATGCTGCGTAAAGTCTCAGTGACAGACTTCTTGGCTTGGAAACTGTTCTGGGAGGAAAGTGTGGATTTGTGGCTTCTTGATTGTATAAGGCTAGAAGCTGTTGGTCTGAGGAATGGATAAATCAGTGACTTCTTTAGTACAACAAACATCTTTCTTTTCACAGAACTTCTTCTTGAGACCTCAGGCAGCTTCCAGCTGTCTCTTCACTAGATTTCCCTGTGTATCCTCAGTTGGGCCAAGAGAGCAACAGGACAGTGAGCAAAGAGTGCTGAAAGGTCTGGTGAGGAGCCGTGGAGACTGATAGTCTTGGCTCAGTTTAAATCCTGGCCTCTCTTTCAGGTGCTTAGTATATTATGGGTTTTTTGCTAGACATTATGGTGAATGACAGCTAGAGTTAGGCAGGTCTTCTGAGAGTCCAGCAAAGTCAGTTTATAAGGTGTTCATGATGCAAGATGAATTGAGGGCAGGTCAAATTCTAGAAGAGTCTTTGCTGGGTGTATTATACAACTGGTAAAATAAGTATGTCTAAGTGTTCCTCAAGCTGATCACAAATCAGATATATGTGACTTAAATGTTCTTGAAGCCTTGCTGTATTGATTCAATGGAGTGTGTGCTCCAGCATTGGACCCCCTCCCTGAACAGACAGAGAGAGTAATTTAATACACTGCTGTAGGCACAGCTGTATTTCCTAGTTTTTTCAATGTATCTTTATGTTTCTTTTTGTTGCTATAATGACTCTGAGAGTCTGCAGGAATTTCCAGTACTCTGTTCTGCTTTCTGCAGCTGTATAATGTCTTAGTAGGAGTGTGATGGGGAAGAAACATTTTCTGTGCTTACTCCTGCAGTTTCTAATAATTTTTTTCAGCTTGCAACTTGTGCTGTTTGTGTGCAACAATCCTCAAAAAAAACAATAGAATGCAGTGTTCAGGTCTGGATATTCATTTTGCATTCTTGGATATTCATTTTGTAAACAAATGTAGTTTGAGGTCAAGTAAAAAACCAACTTGTTCAGGTTTAACTTTGTTGTAGTGAGCTGTTGGAATAGGAATTTGTCTTGTTTTGGATTAGGTATTTCACAGGGGGATTTTTCTTGATTAATTAAGACAGCTACAATCCATTCATATAAATTATGCAACAGCTAAGAGGAAACTGTTACAAGATGCAGTCATCCTGGCTTTACTATTCTTCAGTTGGATCTTTAAACAAGGATACTATGGCAGATATACAGTGAGGTTCGGATGGTGTGTTTCCTGCTTAAACAGCTGACTCCCTTCTGTGAACAGAACACTTCTTAAATTCAGTTTCTATGATTCTATGATCTGGGAAATCAGCTGTGGAAAACAGCTCCTAGCAACACCCATACTTTTGATACTACTATTTTGTATCCCTGTCCAAGCAGGGGTTTGGAACTAAAAGACCTTTACACTTCCAACTCAATCCACCATATTATTCTATGACATGTAAGATATTATTTTAGCTTTTAGAGAGATTTCTAATGCTTCTAATGTACCAGGTCTTCCTTCCTTTCCTTGTCTTGATTTCAAGGAAATAAAAAGATAATTTGATCAGCACATTGTCTAGATATACTATATATCTTCAGGACTGATTTAGTGATTTTTTAAATCCATTATATTACATTTTATTGTAGCTATTTGAAAGAGAGAACCTCTTTCAATTAGCTTATGAGACACAATACAAACCTATAGCAAACCTATAGCAGTTTTACTGGCTACAACATGGATCCAATAGATTTGGCTTAGCAGTGCACTGAAAGATTAATCCTGACAATTGAAAAAGTTGTGAGGATTCAGGTCTCAAAGGGAATTGTCCTGAAGATATAACAAGCTACACGTGTGACCTGAGGCTAAAAGTAGCATCATTTCATACTCAAAGTAGAGAGTGAGATAAGAATGTGAGTGCAAGGGAAGAATGCATATAGTGCAGATGCTCAAATTCTAGTCTTCCTTACACTTCCAACACTCTTAAAAGAAAGGGAATTACATGCAACATAACCAATGGGCAAATTTGGCCATTTTATCTTATGTCAAGTTGCACAAATAGATATTTAGGGAAATTAAAGGAAGACACACTGAGCTGACTGAAATTCATTTTTCTTTGTCTAATCAATCTCTCAGAGTAGGAGGATGTTCTAGTGACTGACTTCTGAAAAACACAGTGTGAATAAAAATATTTTGTTTGGTATATCTGAGAATCAGGTATTCCTCCTGTGTTAACCTTTCATTTATTGTCACAGATGTTGTACATTTATGGACTTGTTCTTGATAGCACAGATATTCTATCAGAAAATGCCACTCATACCCCTGAAGTTTCTGCTTATTAGTGTATCTTTATCCCTCCTCCTAGACTCCTCCTGACAAAAGATGTGGATGTGGCGTTATCCTTATATGAATATCAAATTAGAATGTCAGGGCCTTTGTATATCCTTGGTTTCCAGTTACTGTTTGTGATGATACTGCCCCAACTAGAGTGACTTTTACTGTGAAGTGCTAAGTAAAGGTGCTGTCAGAAAGTCACAGACCTGGCAATGAATCTTGACTTCAGTAATATTCTATAATATTCCTTGAAGTTCATTCTCTTACTCCACATGCAGAGGTGACAAATAGCACAGAGAATTATAGAATAGTTCAGGTTGGGAGGGCATATAAAGATCATTTACTTTCAATGGAAGATGCTTTTTTGTTTTCTTGATGCTACACATTATAAGGAGTAAGAACACTCAATCATTTGAAGTGTTACTAAATGTTTTTGAGCAAGTGTGAATTATAACTCAGATAAAAACTTACATTCTTTGCACAGAGTCCAAATATATTGCCTAGCACAAGTAACTTGACAGGGCACTAAGGAACACTACAGAAAGTTTCCTTCCTTCTCTGTGTTGAGTGGCAGTTGAATTACCCTGTAGTTGTCATTGTAGCCTAATGATTTAGGATAATGTCTGTGGCAGGTTGTTTTTCTCCTTTTCACAGAAGGAAGAACTCCAGAAAGAATAGTAGTATGTTGTCCTGTGGATAGGACAATGCACTCATAGATGCCTACTTGCATAGGATGAGCCATACATGCTTCACAGCATCTGGGCCTCATGTTAGATGAACCCTTTGGAGATAGGAAAAGCAGGAGAGGACTCTGATTCTGAGCAGTGTATGTGAGGGGAGAGCTCTCTTCTAGATTGGTATGGTTGTCCCCTCTGTAGGGTCTTAAACAGTCTGTTCTGACATAACACCACAATCATCTGTGTTACTATTTATCTGTACTAATCTGGGAGTTCAAGAGCAACCAACTGATTCTCTCCTGAGTAATGCAGAGTTCTTGTTAGAAAACGTTACATTTCAACGATGAGGAGAGGACCTGGACTCTGCTAACCTAGGGAAGTATATGAGGCACAACTCCTTCTGTAAAGTTGTCATCTGCTTTACAAAGTGTTTGAAAAGTTCTCTTCTACAACCTGGATAACATGTTAATGAGAAGAAAACCTGGTTTGGATAAAGACATGCATTTTCACTGGGTGTGTCATGTGCATTCACACTCAGCATCTTGTTGAATATTCATGAGGAAGATACTGGTTCCAATATGCCTCAACTCCCAGGACAAGATATGACTTGCTGGGGTTAGTGGTATCCTCAGTGAGTCAAAACCTGGGAAGTGGCTCAATCTTGTATACATTGGGTGATATTGAAAATCCACACTGCAAAGGTCAGTTTAAAGACAATTACTTTCTCTTTGTGATACCCTTGGAGTTCAGTGGCATATTTAAAAAACTTGTTACTACTTGTGTCTCATCTTAATTATCTTCTGATATCTACAATTGCAAAAGAAACCAACCATTTTCCATTTGGGATGTAGCATTTTAAGTAGGTTTAGCTCCTTAGGAAGCTGCATTGGGCTTCTTTGGAGTGATAAAGAAGACAAATATTTGTCAGTTATCTTTGGTAGCTTTCACCTAGTTAAATCTAAGATAAAAGTGCTTATTTTTCACTGATGTTCTTCTGATTGGAAAGATATTTTTCTCTGGAGGCTTTAACACTGTTGAGGATTTGTCCTCTCAAAGTTATCTTTTTCCTGTGTCATATGCAGAAAGAGACCATGACTTAAAAACAAAGACAGTGAAGACTGGCTGTTTGTTGTGTTATTTTCCAAAATCTCTGGAGGTATTTGTTTACACTTATATATTCACTAACTGGCCTTAACAGACAAATATTTGCTTCTCTAAACTGAATGTACATGAAAGAGAATTCAATGGTTATTTTAAGGGAGAACCATGGCAGGCAATCCACATGCACACAATAAGTGTTGTGAATAGAATGTATATTTTATGTCATGTCTTTCTGCTTTGCTTTATATAACTTAGGTCTTCTATATTCAAGATACAAGAAAAGGCAGCACATCAGTACAAAATTAATGAAGTTACAGATTTTAAAAAGTACATACTTTAGAGTATGAATGAGGACAGATTTCTATTTTGGGTTTCGTTTTAGAAAGCACAATATGTGATTACAATTAGTTGATTGACAGGGCCTCAGCATGGTGATTTAAAAATGTTATACAATTTGTTCTACAATCCCTTTTCAGAGTTACATGACTGCTAATTTTAAAGAAAGATAAAGTTTGAGATACGTTATACTTTAGGGACCTGAATAGTTAAACTGTATTCATTTCCATTTTAACTTGAATGTCAGTCCTTAAGTTTGGTGAGTCACCTTAAAAAGTCTGACACACAATGTTGAGAATATATCTACAAGAGGTCTAGTTTGGACATACTTATGCAGACTATATCCGGACAATTTTTGCTTACTGGGCTGAGAAATGGATTTTAATCCTGAAAGTAGCATCTTTGTCTGTGTGTAGAGCATGTGGACTTCTACCCATTATGTGAGAACTGATATGTAAAAACGGACGTAAATTTTATTTAATTAAAACCAAAGTTTGGAAAACCTGTTTTAGAAAAAATGGGCATATAACTTACAGCATGTTTCAAATTGTGTTATTTGTCCAAACATCATCTTTTATAAAACTGATTAAATGTCTGCTTTTTCCACTCTGTTAAGGAGATTCTCTTATTTATTTCTTACTGTTGAGAATTTGTCTACTGCTTGTGATCAAGTGCTTTAACTTGATGTTAACAATATTACTTCCTTTGTATTTCAGTAGTTCTCAGTTGTGGCTTTGTTTTGTTTATTTGCTTTTAATTCTATATAAAGGAAAGCAAAAATCTCATGCCAAATATTCTAGTATTTCAAAACCCAGTTTGTCATCTACAGATGAAGTAACATGGAATTTTTTAGTAGAGTTGTTTTTTCTGCCTTTGCAGCACTTCTAAAACAGCTCAACCTCTCTTTGCTGTTATTAGTTCCAAGTATACACTTTGTTCTAGTGATATTTTTAAGGACCTTTTGTGCCTGTAGGTATGTTAAACATAATATTTATCAGCTTATCAGCTCTAGAGAAAAGCACTTATGTCCTCTGGCTTCAGGAAAGCAAGATTAGTGATCAGTCACCAAGCTGCAAGCACCAAACTGCAAATAAACACCTGTGTAACAGCTGCCATATTCCACTGCTCATTTTGCCTTACAAAGTCTAAATTAAAACTGTAGATGGGCCATTAAACGACTGAACTGCTTCACCTTTAGCTCCCCTCCCTAACCTGCTATTTGGGCTTTTCCAACCGTTATCTGAAGATCTGTCTCTAATTGTTGGAGCGTTTACACAACACTGTTGCCTTACAGGGACCTTTAGGTCTCTGATCTACATAAGAAGTACCGTAAGAAAATATAATGCACACACTCCCTAAGATGACACTCCTGCTGTTAACCAGCTGTTTTGGTCGTGCAGAGAAATCAAAGCCTTTCCAGCATCATTCTGTCTCATTGAGCCCTTCTTTCATTCTAGAAATTTTTCATTGTATTCAGGCAACTGTAGTTGTAGTATCTCAACCTCTGAACAGGAGCTAGTACCAATGCCACCACCACAATGTGCATAAAGAATATCCTAGGAATGCAGAAATCATCCCTGGCTTTTACTTAGGTGTGCAGATAATGAGCTTAATGAGAAAATGATAACCTAATATACAGGGTCTAGTAGAATTTCATCTAAAGGGGGAGTTTCTATGAATCCTGCACTGAATAACTGGTAAAGATTTTATTTTTTTTTTAAAAAAAAGTTATCAAGTTATTGAGTTCCAACTGGCTTCTTTTGTTCTACATAAGTAAAACTTCAGACATTTTAAATATATATTGAGATTTTCTGGTTACTGACAATGATGTAAATAAAAAAATATTTCTGCCAAAATGGGCGGAATATCACTTGTATAAAAAAAATAAGGGAAGGAAGACTAGGTCAAGACAGCTGTGAAGATGGAGGCAGCTGAAGCACAGTTCTTTTCAGTTTAAGTAGTTTTTCCATTCTTGTTCATATTAAGAATTGAGTGAACGATCTTTCAAAAGGAAAAGGTTTACATTCCATTTTCTCTCATTGCTTCTCATAAAATTTTCACACTCAACGGTGGGAATAGAAGAGCTTCTGGTTACAGGGAATATTATATATTTTTTTCCTATTTTTTTATGCAGAAGGGACACTTTTCAGAATGTTTTTATTTATATACTAGGGAATTTGGAATAGGAGAAAGCTGAACTAAAGGAACATATTTGTATGCAACCTTTCTTGAAATCTTTATTGGAACCCAAAGTAGTAGCTATCTCAAGTTTTATGAGGAGTATCTGAGGAAACTGGGGTTGTCTTGATTTGGGGAAAAGGATGTTGAGGGAAGACCTTATTAGTCCCTACAGCTACCTAAAAGGAGATTGCAGTGAAGTGTCAGTTTCTTTTCCCAAGTAACAAGCAATAGAACCAAAGGAAATGGCTTCAAGTTGTGCCAAGGGAGGTCTAGATTGAATATTAGGAAAATATTTCTTCACTGAAAGGATTGTCAGGGCCTGGAATAAGTGGTCCAGGGAAGTGGTTGACCCACTATCCCTGGAGGTATTTAAAAGAAATGTAGATGTAGTGCTCAGGGACATGGCTTAGTGGTGGACTCAGCAATGTTAGGTTTGCCCTTGGACTTGTTGATCTTAAAGGTCTTTTCCAACCAAAACAATTCTGGTTCTCTTCAGACAACCAAAAAGAGTGACCTTTGCTCTGTAATGGAAGATTCTTCTGAGAAAAATGACTTTTTGAAATAGAGCTTTTCCAGCTGTCATTACTTCTAGTGCCTGATAACAATGAAAGGTGATGTGTTTAAGCTCAAGTGCTGTAACCAAAAGATCTACTGCTACTTTGAAAGACTAAATTACTGCACTCTCCACAGTTTAACAGAATCAGAAGACCGCTCACAGTGACTAATTTCCTTTGAAAGCAAAGAAACTCTAGGAAAGAAGTACTTAAGGAACTCATTTAGGCAATAAAGAATTCTAGCAGTTAAAATGTTAAATATTAATATTTTGGTTGAAGAGTTAGTTTGCTGAATATTTTATTATTAAATCCTATTTAATTTTGTGTCTCTTAATTTTTTCTTAACTACAAGCAACATTTTAAAAGTATCTTTTAAGGGTTAAGACTTCTATTTTCTTCTGTTTGTTCCTTCTTTATTTATTTACTTGTTTACAGCTAAAACAAGTCACTTTGAAGCCTGTTATTCAGTGTTTTCCTTTTCCCTGTGTACTAACCTTCCTTTCTTCCATCATGCAAGATTCTCCCCTGACAAACTGCAGTCTAAGGCTGGTTGGTGCACATAAAAAGCCCCCAAAATATCACAAGACAAACTAAAGAAATAGTATTTTTGCTTATTTTTAGTTATCTGTGGTTTCACAATAGAAAAAAGAAAAATCAGCTGCTTGCTATTTGGGTTGATATTTATTATACTGAATGGCTGCTTCTTAAAGATTATTTTCAGAAAGGTTCAGACAGGAGTAATTCAGACAACTGAGCCAATGAGGCTTCAGAGCACAGGCAATATTCTGATCCTGCCTTATGTTCTGTTTTTTTTAAAATCCTCTTCCTTTCATGCATCTTGCGTTTTGTTGCTTTTTAACAGGAAACTGAAATTCTAAGGCATTGCTTTCACCACTTCCATGAAAATGTGTACAACCTTGATGAAAGTGCAGAAGATAATAATGAATCACAGCCCAAATCTACTCAGTGTGAACATTTTTGTTTTAGTAGCTGTTATCTCCCAAAATGCTACCCTTTTTGGACATTATTAAGTTTCTCTGAGATCACTGATGGCTAATACATGAAGTTCTTTCTCAGACTGAACATGTTCTGTCCTGATGCCAAAGGTGCAAATTCACAGGGAAAGGGTTGACTTTGAGTGTGATACTGACTCCTGGAAGCAGCCAAAGCCTGTCACGTATAGTCTCAGTGATGTTCTTTCACCTTATCTTTTTGTTTAAACATACAGCTATTGAAAGCAGTATACAGACTATTTTAATGCAGAGAAGAGACTAATTGCACAACAGGCATTAAGAACGGAATAAAAGAAGTTGGAAAAGTTTTGAGATAAACCAAAAACTGACTTTTAAAGACTAGAAAAAGAGTCTCAGGAGGATAGAACTAAGTACAAGCTGAGGAATGACCAGAGAAAGGAAGTTGCTGACTTTTACAAGAAGCCTCATCCCCTGTAGTGTAGCAAGGTCCTAAAATGACCATATGAGCATTTCCTACTTTTTTTCTCTTACCACATATATCAGGTACCTCTTTTTAAGGCAAAACATGGATTTTGAATTATTTAATGTCCAAGAATTTTGAGACACCACATTTCTGAATGAGGTGTAAATCTCAAATAAATCAAACTATGGCAAACTGTCTTGCAAGCTTTCCTTTAAAAGACATGAGATCAACATCATGTGAGACACACTGCACTCTAATGTGTCACTAACATTTTTTTCACTCAGACACCTGTAACCAGGGATTTAAGCATAACAACAACAAAACTGATGTAGGCTTGGAGTAGATTTTTCATTCTTGAAGAGGAAACATTTCTGTTCCTAAATAATATGGCTGTCTTGGTATATCAAAATAATAATAACTACCATAAAGGAGGAATAGTCCCTCGGGTGTCTTTGCCAGCTTTACTCTCTATCTTCCACTTCTGCTGCTTGCTTTCCTTTCCCTGAGGGATGTTAATTTCATCTTCCCTGACATTTTAAAGTCAGGTGGTGATTTTTTGTTTTCTACTCAACCTGCAAGTTTCTTCAGTCCCCTGAAGAACACTTGTGACTTCCTCATCAAACAGTAGATGCCTCAGTCTCACCTAGATGTGACAGTCACGTTGGAGCTACTGCAGAAATAAACAGTAGTGTGCTTATAATATTTTTTCTCTCACAAACTTATAAGTAGTTGAGAACAACAAAGGCAATCTCTTTGATTGCAAGGAGAATGGGCAAAAATGTTCAAGCTTCTAGTGAAAACGAGTTTTATTCTTTCTGTTCTATCTTTCATCTTTAAGAACCTCATGTTCTCACAGTCACTGGGTGGGAAACACCATCATGAATTGCTTGTAATACTAGCTTGTTGAAAGTTTTGGAAAATTAGATCTTTAAGGACTTCTTTTTCAATAGACTCAATACACTACTGTTAAGATTTCTAATTCTTCGAAATTCTATTTACATTTCCATCATGTATTTTAAGACATTAAACAAATCCTGGACAGTACCAATGAGGAAACCTTTCAGAAGACTTTCAGAAGACATTAAGGATTGCCTTTCTTCCTTAGGATTGGTTAACTTGTCTTCCAATTGGAACTTTACTTTAAAAATATCTTTATTGATGTGTTCCTAACTAGCAAAGGAGTAAGTTTTTATGTCTTAATCTAAACCAGTGGATGTTCTCTTAATCTGATAAATTTTAACTACTATTTAGAATTAATGTAGTCCTTCCAATATATTCTGTTGTTATGTGTTTAGCTTTTAGGATATGAAGTAGCTGCAAACAGCCTTCAGCAGCTCCTAAAAGTCTTAAAATAAATATGCTCTTCATGATTAGTGATAAAATGGAAAGTTGGATGTAATTGTAAGGGGTTGCCTTGTTAGTAATCTACTGTGTTGGCATAATGCATGTTTTTCCATATGGTGAGGCAGGACTCTTCCAATCATTATATGCTCTCGTTTAAATTCTGCCTGCTGCAGGAAATTAGCACTGTTCACACTTGTTTAGGCTTAATAAAAATAATTTTTGCTAAAGCACAAGGATAAGGTCACCATCTGCCACATGAAAATGCCAATTTCAAATGAGCAGCAGTCAAAAGAGAGTGTCTTTCATTTTTAGGCACTTTCCAAAGGGACTTAATAGGAGAAATCTAAACTGATTCTGACATCTATCAGACCACAGGATGATTATAAGATATCAGATTTTCAGATCACCTGCTATAATTGCAGATATATATTTTTTCTTATAGCATCATAAGTGTTTAATTTCTATTTTCATATTTTTATCTGTGTTCACATGTGGAAGCCCTTCCCTAAGCATGGAGGCAATAGATCAAATTCATACTTAAGTTCAGTGATTCAGCACTGGTATCAGCTTCATTTTTTAACAGTTATTTTAAATTATTAGATTTGTACAAGTACGTTATAAAATACTTTGATAAAAAGGCCTTTTATAAGTTTGCAGTCTCTATAACAAACTTCTAATTATAGCAAAATTAAGTGTGTGTATACATCTTTTTCCCAAAATAGATTACAAAGAAACATATTTCTTCCTTAAGTTACAAGGAATATTTACACTTATTACAGCCCAGAAAGCCAGCTGTGTCCTGGGCTGCTTCAAAAGAAGTGTGGCCAGCAGGTTGAGGGAGTTGATTCTCCCCCTCTATCCTCTTTTGAGACTCCACCAGAAATACTGTGTCCAGTTCTGGAGTCCTCATCATATGAGGGACGTGGAGTTGTTGGAGTGAGTCCAGAGAAGGGCAACAAAAATTATAGAGGGCTGGAGCACCTTTCCTACAAAAGGCTGAGAGATAGTTCAGCCTGGAGAAGAGAAGGCTCAATGAGACCTCATAGTGGCCTTCCAGTACCTGAAGGGGCTACAGGAAAGCTGGGGAGGGGCTTTTTACAAGGGCTTGTAGTGAGAGGACAAGAGGTAATGGATTAAGATGCAAAGAGGGGAGATTTAGATTCAATATTAGAAAGAAGTTTGTTACTGTGAGGGTGGTGAGGCACTGAAACAAATTGCCCAGGGAAGTTGTGGATGCCCCTCCCTGGAAGTGTTCAAGGCCAGATTGGATGGGGATCTTTGGAATCTTTGATCCAGTGGCAGGTGTTGCCCATGCAGGGGAGTTGGAACTAGATGATCTTTAAGGCCTCTTCCAACCCATGTCCTAAACAAAACACATAATGTCCTAAATAAAACACATAATTAATAATTGCAGAATAAAGGATTGAACATGTTCTATTCATGACCAGAGTTTTCATACTCTAATAAAGGAGATTAAAAATGGAACTGCATCTGAGGAGTTGAAGAGCTATCTTACTCACTTAACTTTGGAAAAATCTGTTTTTCCAATTTATACTCAAAGTTCTGTTGTCTTTCAGAACAAGAAAACAAAATTTACATTTAATTATATTTCTAAAATTCCTTAGTTTACAACCTGTCTGGTCATGATAAGGTTGTTTGAATACATAAGGATATTCAATCACTATTTCTTCAGTAATTTGTTATATATTGTTTTTAAAATATCATACAGATACCTTCTCCTGCTTCAGAAAATCAAGTAACACAGGAATTAAAATAAAACCTAATTGTCTGGTTTCTTCTTTTCCAAAACACAAAAATTACAATGCTACCTTCTGAGGACAGTCAGGCTGATGATTAGCAGCCTGGGGATAGCAGAAGGAATCTAATTTACTTATAATAGTGGCAGAAACATGTTGTGGACAGAAGAAAGTTGCAGCAGATTGTTTCTACCCCAATCATTACAAAAGTCTAGATTTAAGTTTGGTGATACCATGTATCCTAATGTGAACTGAAAAATACTGGGTGTTCTTCTATTTGGCCACTGAGAACTGACTCCACTTCTTAAATTGCTTCCCTCAGTCATTGTTGGTTTTTTTGGCTCTACTCAGAATTTCACTGTTGACCTCTAACCATTTCCGAAAGATTCTACAGATAGGTTTATGAGCTGGGTGTTTGTTTCGCTCTCGCAGCAGTTTTTGGATCGAGTGGTTGCAAGCATAAGTTGCCCTTTATCTCAAATGTGAGTAACTAATTTCTTTATTAATGGCTCTAATGTTGCAGCTGCTGCAAAGCCAACTTAATTTGCTTCAGTCCTATATTCAGCAAAATATTCCAAATGACCTCAGGGTCTACTTTGAGGTACTATTCTTTGAAAACTAAAGAGTTTACTGTCTTAGAATAAATTCTTACAAGTGAAAACAAATTCATAAAAATGTAACTGCCTTATACCTGCCAAGGTTAAAACAGTGATCAGTCTCCAAGCAAGTGTACTTCAGCCATTCTTTTTACTCTGTTCATTACTACTTAAATAGCCTTTTTTTTGTCAGCTGTGGTCTTGATTCTTAGATACTGTTTCTTAACCTTGTTACATTTTCCCCCCCTCATCCTTCCTCTTTTCTTTAATGCTTTATAGTTGCTGAGGGTCTGTTTTCATATTGTTCACTCCCTCTGATTATACAGGGAATATAAATGTCAGCAGAGACAACAAAGGGGAGAGCATGGTTCATTTTCCTCTGACAAATTTTATAGCCATTTCCAGATTTCTTCATTTTTATGAAAGGACTTTTAAGTTTGTGGCATGATTTAAGTAAGAAAGAAGAGCAGGGGTTCACGTTATTCTTGCCTTAGCTCTGGCTTTACATGCTCTACCTAGAGTACACGTGGGTCAGGTAATAAATTAATCACGTACACACAGTCTGTTTCTGTGGCAGTGTCATGTTCCTGGTGACAGGTTGTGTGCCAAAAGTACAGATGGGATTTTTAGGTGTCACACACTTTGGCTTCTTTTATACCAGTAGTGCTAGACTGCAGCACCATTAAATGTACATAAACTGAGTTGTGTTGAGGGATACACCATGCACAGGGATACTCCTGGCCCTTGCTCTTGAGACAGTTAGAGAAGATATGGCATGAAACTACCATAGAAAGTTACTTCTTAATGAACAACACCTAAATACATGTGATTATATTACAGCATATCAATACAGTCAAATAATGAAAAGACTAGAAGACTTGCTCTGGGCAGTTAGAAAGTTAAAGACACTAATACACAAGTCTTCTAACTGCAGGCAGTTAGAAAGTTAAAGACACTAATACACATTATTGTTAAGATTTCTCTCATTTCTCATTCAGAACAATTCTCTGATGCTTTGGAAGGTATTAGACTGACATTTTGGTCATCCATGGAAACTAGATGCAGTGTTCTGCAGTGGCAGTAGCAGCAGCTAACAGGGGCTACTTTTTTATGAGTGTCTAGACATCAGCCTATTAACAGGCTAATAGTGAAGCCCAGCATCATACTTTAAGAAAGTCTGATAAATCAGGCTTTCTACCTGCCTAGTGTGTATGCTATAGTAAACAACAACCAGTAGCCTGAGGGCACACAGTGCTGCTGCTCACTGGAGCAACAAAGTACCCTCCTACCATGCAATGGAAGCCTTTCCCAATGTAGCATGATTGCAGTAGCAGACTGCAGTCTCAGTTTAATCTCTGCTCCTATTCACATTTCTTCCAACTGTGCCAAGGGTGGCCATCACCATATCTGAATGACAGTGTTATGTGTGAGGAGATGAACTAGTCTATTGTTTCATTTTGTTCAGCTGCAGCTGAAGTCATTCCAGTTTAGTTCTAGTTCAAGTTCAGCACTTCAAAACAGCAACTTCTTCTCTCCTTAATAATTAAATAAATAAATAAACTGCAGCTTGAACCAATTTCTATTTGGGGAAGAAATGAATTTACTTCAGCAGCTTGGTTGTACATTTAAGAGGGTGCTACAATATACTTGTCACTCAAGAGTGTGGGTAAACATCTGAAGGGCAAGCCCTTTTCAGTCCCTCTTGCCTGACCTCACATGCATATCCACTGAAAGAAACTAGAGCAGAGTTTCATACCTAAAAAGAGATGTTAGCATTAGCACAGCAATGCTTGGGCTTCTCTTATCAAAAAAAAAAAAAAAGACTCTAAAATGGAATGGTTCTGTATGTAGTGCCTTTCACTTTTTAAACAAATATATTCAGTTTATAAATAAAAGTATTAACTGGTAACCCTACCCATCCAGTTAAGGTCTGAGAAGCTATGTTTTTCCCATGTGTTGTCATCAGTGAAAAAAAGTTGTGAATATCAAATTAAGCTTTCAGTTGTATCCTCAGTGACACTTACAGCTCTGTTGTCTGACATACATTTATATAAGTGTAGTTGCTGGGTACCATCTTGAGCCTTATGCTTTTTAAGGCTCTACAGGGCTTGCAGATAACTTTTTAATATATATTTATATATTTATTTATTTATTCTTCTACATGGTTTTTGCCAGTGAAATGAGCAGAATGTTTGTGATATGTACTGGTTGTCCACCTCTGTTGTCTTGTTAGTTTTGCACCAGGGAAATCACCAGTGTTGGCTTTTAGCCTCTGCTTTAGTAGGGCAGTTTTATACTTTTGCTTGCTGCTAACTTCCTCTCCTTTCTCTCAGATTTGCCACAGCAATTGAAATGAAGAGGAGCAGCCACAGTCTCAATTTTAGCAATATACATTTAGCTCTAAAATATCATACTGTTCATGACACATAAATTATCCAGTGTGCTATTTAATAGCGAGAGCTCTATAGGTTGTTTGTATCTGAATGACACGTACCCTAAATTCCTAATCAATCTCTAAAGCCTGAGAAAGGTGTTCTGGGTTTCCATTACTTTACTTCATTATAATAAATTAATTGTACATTTCAGAATATAGGTCTGCAGGGGTATTTTCAAGGAACAAGATTTATTCTGAACTGTCAGTTTATGCCATCCTAATGATCTTGTGATTGCACAGAAGAATAACTATGTTGGAATTAATTTATTTGGGTTCATATTTAATATATTCTGTGATACGTTAAATAAACATTGTTTTAACCTTTTGTTATTTCATACAGAAAAAAAAAGCTGATTTCACAGCGTAAATGTATTAGTCTGACAGATGTAACAAAGAAAGACCAAAGGAACTGAGCGTTTTTATTATTCTACAGGATTGTGATGTTGCCTCTTGCTCAACAAAGCCAAAACAGATTTCCCTGAGACTTCACCAAAGCAGAAGGATGAGTGTTCCAGGAACAGAGATCTCTTGTTCCAAATTTTAAAATAATTTCTGTGGTTTAAATCTGCCTAAGATGAAAGTAAAGACTGGGGGAAAATGGCAATAAAGTAAAATTGTTTTAATTCTCAGAGGATAACTGATGGATTCATGTTAATCCTTTTTAAGATAAATCTAGAAAGTGATGTCAGAAGTTAAGTCATTCTTTAATTCACGTTTGATGATGAAAATTTTTATCTCTGTGGAATGAAAAAAAATAATTGTACATATATCCATTGAGTAAACTTAGAACAATATAATTTCTGAGAATGTCTGGAAGGGTGACAGCTTTTTTTAATTAAAGAAGGTGTATTTTTCTGTAGGCTTCCAAGAGCTGTAATCAACTGGATCAAGAAATTGCAAATTCAAATAATCTTCACCTTTCTCATACTATTCTGATTGCTGATACCCCTAATGACCTTCACATGATATCAACTGGCATAGAATCATTGAATCAGCTAAAGCTAGTCCGTCTGCTAAAATTTAAATCAACTATGCTTATGTAGCCTAGCCTGTGGGCCCTTCTCTCCCTTCTCTCATACTAATATGTGAGACAAAAAGATGTGTCTTCTCTGTCACTTTGTGCATTTTATTTTTTCCCTTGTAATTTCTTGAGCAACAGAGCTCTGTCTCTCAGTGGAATTTGACAAAAGTTTTCCAAGAATTGAAGGTGAGTGTTTATGGTGTGGGTTTGTTGTTGTTGGTTGTTGTTTTTTTTTTTTTTTTTTTTTTTTTTTTTTTTTAGATTCT
>NW_009954301.1:202048-218846 GCF_000747805.2 Chaetura pelagica
TTTTTTTCTGAAGATCATAAGTTTTGCTAAAGTTTCAAATTACAATCTTTTGAGGAAAGTCGAATCATAGAATCCTAGAATTGTCCTGGTTGGAAGGGACCTTGAAGACATACAGATACCATGGTTTCTATTGCTGCTGTCACTGCTTTTCTGTGTTTTCCCACTCAGTCAGACAACTATACAAATACAAGGAAACTTCTTAGTTTGTGGTTGCTTTGTGGTGTGCTTTTGATGTAGGAAAAGTTTAGCACAGTGGACAGCTCATGTTCTGTATTTTAAAGGAAGGAAATTACTACTTCTCACAACTAGGTTGTATGATTCTGTCCTCTCTGGTATCTTCGTAGTCTGATGTTGTTGACTTATTCAACCTGTTCCCAGCTTTGCAAACCTGTCCTCTCCCTTGTGCTACTCCTGACCCTTTTCTGTCACCGCTTCTAGTGAGCCAACACAGCTCACCAAGTCAGCAGTTTCAGGTTTTTTATCTGGTTGGTTTTCTGCTAATTAGTGAATTTAAAAGGGCTTGCTGAAGGATCAAACAAGTGCCAGAAACAATACACTGGAAGCAATGGAAGCCTGGATGAAAAGGCTAGGTTAGATGTATAGTGGGGAGCAGGACTCCAGCTGTCTGTTGAAACAGCAATTATTAATTCTTAACCCACTGGATACATTTGAACCTTCTGTCTCCCAAACAATTCATAGCATGCTTAGATATCAAAGGGTTCAGATTGCAGTCCAGTGGCTAAGCAACTGTAGTGATGTCCAGGTGCCTAAAGAAGATCTATAACTGCCAGAGTTACTAAGGGAAAAATTATTTAGGATTTCCTTCTGTTATTTTTTTACTGAAACTTTAGTTTTTATGAGTCTCTGCCTTAATGTATTATTCTTTCACCATACATAATACTGGCAGTCCATAGTATAGTTTAGATTATAGTCTGGGTTACATTGCCAGTATTCAGAGAGGAATACCTGAGCTCCTGATTACACAAGAAAAAGATCCTACCATTGGTACAAACTTTCGCATGGGATCATGTTTCTCAACTTAGATGAGAAATATTTTTCTCTTACACTTGTTTGTTTCGTAGAGCAATCTCAATATAGTCATTAAGTGACTTTTCAGTGTTATTAACTTCTATATTACTATTCTTACTGTAAACCCCCCTTATATTACACAATCAGCACCTAATTTTAAGAGGCTGGAATTGTTTCTGTAATAAATTTTAGAAACACATGCATACTTACCATTGACCAGGTATTTTTATTGGTGTACTGACAAAGATTCAAAAGCCACAAAAAATTGTGGCTCCAAAAATCACAAAGTCATTACAGCAAAGAATAATCAATAGTGATCTACTTGGTGGACTCTTTCAATCTAACAGCTAGGATTACACATAATAATAAAAACAGGTGTGAAAGAAATAATAGTATATGGGATGCAGTGTTTTAGGAGCTATAAGATGAATACTGTCATCCAAAGCTTTTCAGAGTTGTCTAAGGAAAAAACAAATGCATTTATACTTGGAAAAGTAATTTCTAAAGTATTCTGCTGAGCTCATTAAAATTCTTTGCTATGAAAACATTTCATAAAGTGTGTTCTTCAAAAATTGAGTGTTTGTAGGCAACAGCCCACTGATCTTATTGGAAGTTGTATAATGAAGAAGCATTTGAAATGTTTTGTAGATCTAAAGAGAGAGAAACAGTTTCCTCTAGAGTGTACTGATGTGTCCCCTGATAATTCAGGTGGATGTGGTAACTCCACTTCAGCTCAATGGAGCACAACATAAATAATAAAACATAAAACTTCCATCAAGTCTCTGACCATATATATATTTTTATACAGTGAGACCTACAGAGAGAGCTGAGGTTTTTGTGCCACTCTGCTAGACAGTCATATAATTAGAAGCTATGTCTTCTTTATAGTATATTGGAAAATGAAGCATGGGATAGGAACCAAAGCAGAGATGAAATTATGCAATTTAAACAGGTTGGTTTTGGGGATTGAAATAGATCCTGGTGGATCTGATATCTAGTTCTTTGCTTCTTGGCCAAAATTATTATTGGAGGAGCTTTGAGGAGAATAAATATATTAGCAAATGTTCACTACAGGTTTTCTGCCTTGGAAAAGTAATTTACCTAAATTATTTCTGATAAAATTAGGGTTAAAACTGAAAATACAAACAGTGTTCGATAAAAATACCAATTATAGATAAAAGTAGGGTTTATGCAAATATATATTTCTAATTTATTTTCCACTGATATGTTTTCTTTAACATATTTTTTCACCAGCAGAAATCCTTTATTCTGGAGTGGATACATGAAGCTAAGAGCAGTATGAAAACTTTAAGGAATATGACACATGCAGAATTTCCTCTTAGATGTTATAGCCTTAGAGATTCTTAATATCTAATATTCATATTTTCAACAGAAAAGTCTTAAATTTCAGTTGCTTGTTCACAGAGTGCCCTTACTACTCTTGGATACCTTAAACTCCATATCTCATTGATTCAATTTTTAATAAATGTAATTGGAGTAAAGGTATCCAGTTGTTAGATCATGTAAATATTCTCTTAAAAAGCTAAAATAAAAATTCCACTGACTTTATGGAGAATTGACTTTGTTTCTGAAGACCAAGCCCCTATGAATTAGACTATTCAGGATTAACTTAGATAACCAACAGTGGGTTTTGCATACTTGAAACAAACAATTTTCCTTCCTGATGTTTGCAATTAGGTTTTCTAACTAATATTTTTTTTGTGTTAATAAACAATTTTCTGGTTTGTGCATGTATTTCAAAGCTAGTAACACTCAGAAAAAATATGTTTTAAGAAAAGAAACCTTTTCATTCACGATTGTAAATGCCCATAGATACCATGATGGTCTAATAGAGTGAATTGGTGATGAAGAGCACAACAAATCAAAAGGTTTGGAGGTTTTGCAATGTACAATGAAATACTGATCTCTTTAGCTTCTACAGCCCAAGTAATCTTTGTAGTCTAATTCCCATGGCATTATGTTTGTGTAGAAATAAGTCTTTTCCAATTAGTTGCCTAAGTGCATTTAAATTATGTGATATGCTCTGTCTGAGCAGACCCTGAGCCCCTGTGCTGTCCTTTAAGCAACTGATGTGAATTTTTTTTTTTTGCTTATCATAAAGTAGATCCTGTAAAAGACAAGTGTTTTTAGACTTATTTTTCATCTTTAAGGTTTGGCCTTTGTAGTGTGTAAAGTTACATCCTGTTAGGCTATGAAATAAAAAACCAAAACAAAACTAATCTCTGTACATACACAAAGGGGCCCAGAGGCACAAGCAGAGATGGGGGAGCCCAAGCAATACCCTGCTCCAGCTACTCTCTGGGTCACCCCAGGACTGTGATCAGCCCATGAGAAATTCACCCTCCCCAAAGCATAGGGGTGCACAAAGGCACAATGGCAGGTGGAGGAGCCGTAGTATCCCAGCCAGGGAAACAAGCCCCCTCCCTGGGCATCCCAGGAAGGTGTCAGACTTATGGGCCGAGTGGCACCCACTGCTGGAAGTCAGTGGAAGCAGCTCTCTGGGTCACTTTACAGAATAGGAAGCTTGATGCCTGAGCCTCTGGGACTTGCTGTAGGATACATGAAAAGAGAATTTTGGGATTGTGCAGGACTTATTAAGGGTTGTTCTGGAGAGGAAACCAAAGGTGGTGAAGGGGAGGGATCGAGGTGGTTTGGGGAGAAACATACATGGGGAAATTCAAGGGTTTAGGGGGATAAAAGGGCCATGTTTGAACACAGACTAGTCAGTACAGTTCTCTGGCTGTGTCTTGTGCCTGATCAGCACAGTTTGTGTGGTCTCCTTCTAAAACTCAATTTCTAACTGTTTTCCTGGGTGAGAGACTCTCTTGTGTGTTTGTGCAGGTGTGCCAGTGTGTGCTTGTTAGCAAAAATCAATCTGGACTTGTACGTGAGTAAGTGAAGTATCAGAGAGCAAGAGGGGATGTGTGTATGTCTCTGAATGTAAGAGTATAAGAGGAGTTGGTTACCCAAGGGACCAGGGGATCAAGGCCAAATACTGAAGAGGTTGAGACTTCTCTGTGTGTATTCCTGTGCAGGGGATTGCTGGGGAGAGTGAGAATCCAAGGACAACCTCTGGATGGATTGTATATCTAAACTCAGTTTCTGGAGAGTTGCACAGTGTTAGAGTGAATAAGGGTGTTGTACCAGCAACTAGAGTGGGACTGCAGCCTCAGGGGCTTGTACATGCAGGTGTCAGTAACTGGAGAGACTGTGACCTGTGGGCCATTTACCATGCAGCCCAGCTGCTGGAAGGACCACATATGTACGTATATTTTTCCCACTCTCAGACCTCCATCCTGATCCACCCGGCAGGTGTTCTTCAACAGCATCATATGCTTTGAATATCAAATTATTTTTTTGACAGACCTTCTTTAGGAAGTGACATGGTCTAAGCACAGGACATAAGCCAGCAAGTTTTTAATGTGTCTGGTAAGGGTGTTTTCACAATCCTGGCCACCTCAGTGGTCTTCCCTGCTATGTTTCTACCCTGTGTAAAGGTTAGCGTATCAAGTGTGTCCTCAGAGTATGTGTAGGAGAGGAGAGTTATTAGCTAACTACTATGCCAAGTAGATAGCCTTAATACACTATGTAGGAAAGTTTAAGTGGCATTTTACTCATAAGAACAATCATTGCATAAACAATATATTAGAGAAGCTAGATAGACTAAACAGACATATCATGTTTGTACCCACTGTGCAAAATGGAAATATTCACATGACAATAAAAGAAAATATAATGGGGAGCTTTTATACCTAGAAGACTTTTGTAGTCACAGCTAGGAGCAGAGAGGGGAGACGTTGCACCTGCTACTATGAAGCAACTTCCATGTCAGTCCTTAAATACAAAGTATGAAATATCATATGAAACAAAATAATCACTAAGAACAACTTGTATGACTACAAGCAGCAGGTACACTTTAAAGAACCTCTAAGGTTTTTAGTACATTTGGATTGCTGGTCAGCAGTCATCTTCAGTCTCATGACACTTGCCAGTCCTTACAGTTATAATTTGAAATGGGTTTTATTGTACTTATTTAGTTCACAAAATGGACACAAGTATGTGTAACCTATTTAGTTGCAGTAAGCAAGCACAGCTTCCTCTGCTTTATTAATTTTTAAGCACAGTACATAATTCAACATTGTGATTCACTATTGAATTCATCATATTTCCCTTCAAATAGTCTTCTTGCCTCTTTTATAAAAATCATATTGACCTTTCTCAGGGAAGGCTTCCTTGTTGACTCCCTCTTCCTTCTTTTTGAAGGAGTTGCATTAAATGTTTTTTCATATGCATCAAAACCTTTTGGTGTGTCAGCAGCATGGAACCATATCATAGAAATGTGGCTGGCCCTTAACTAGAGGGATAAAGCTGCTTTTCTGCAGCCTTCCTCTACCTGCCAGAAGAGAGTAGTTTGCTTTCCAATTCACATGTTGAATAGGAAGCAACCACTGATTTAGCTTTTTTGTCTAAATTGCTTTTAAATACGAAAGCATTTCCTGTATCAAGCCTTACTTTATACCTTTGATCTTTAGTTCTTGATAGAAAATCAACAGTAACTTCAGTACAGCTTTCACAGTGAGCTGGTGATGTTGGCTTTTGATATGTTGCTTTCTTATCTTGCCCAAACTGGTTATACAGGAGGATGACAAAAATGACTGTAGTAGAACTTGCTTTGATTTTTAATAGTTGCTAGTGGTGACAATCCTAGCTATCCTTACTCAAAGTGTGTGTATTTTGGAAGGAATCCAATGAATGGATAGGTGCAGCAGGTGTGTTTCTAAGACCAGTTGTCATTTATCAGAAATACTTAAAAAAATATTTAATGTGTGTAAAATATCTTAAAAGGATATAAAAACGAACACTGAATTAGGATTTTTCTCTTCAGGAGAATAATTTTTTGAGGTTTTTTTTTAGTAGACCAATTTTTCATTTAATTATTGGGAAAATACAAATATTGAAGATAACTAGTTACATTTTCTGAGTTACAACTATGCAAAAAATTGCAGCTCTCTGTACCTCTCTTCATTAACGTAGCAAATAATCTCATACAGTATGTTCCATCTTTTTTTTAAAGGAATAAAGTTTTAAAATTGTGGACTTTCACATATTTAAGTTTCTTCCACAAAAATGTTCCTTTTGTCTGAAAAGTGACTATCAAATTAAGTAGAGGTTTTCAAAATATCAAAAAAAACCCAAACCCAAACCTTCACCACTTTGATTATCATTCTATTTGCATAATGACTGCATAGTGTAATCACTGGAGTGTGTGTTTATATCTTATAATAATAGTAGAAGTCCATTATTGTTTATTGTGATGGTAATTCAGGATGGTTTCATCAGATTATGAAATTTCAGTGCTAATATTTTGTTAAGGGAGATAGTCTAACAGGTACACTGAAGATTCTAGCTGATTCTTCATTATAGTAGCCTGAATTGTGCTTTTGAATGAGTTGGATTTTGTTAGTGTATAATGACAGAAGCTTCTAAGACAAGATGGAACAAGGAACTGCCATAGCAAACTGGGAAAAAAGGCTGCATATACAATGATTAGCTATTTTAAAAAACCTTGTTACAAGACACTTTTTTCTGATACTGAATGTAGGTTAAAACTAGGAATGTCTAACAGTCTTTACTTGGCAGAGACATTGTTATACACCTGAGCCGGCTTTGAATCAAAACCTCAACACTTGGGGAAAAGCTTCAGTTAATGTGCATGAATAGAACTAAATGACATGAGAAAAGGGCAGTCAACCAGTCTAGCTTCCTGCAAAGTTAGAATTATCCTCTTTACATTTTTCATAAAATGTGTGAAGTCTGGTTTTGTGTATTCTGTGTATCCTAAACTCTACTCTTTTCCATATGAGGCTGTGCAGGCAAGTTTAGTCAGTACAGCTAATACCTAGAGTTATTCTTTGCACAAATGTGATTCTGTTCTTCACTATTCCTGCCTTTTCTACAACTTTTTTTTTTACTTAAATCTTTCACATTCCCCCTTGTAGGATTATTTAATACTGTAATTTGGGATCTCATTTTGGCACCATTACTGATGCTGCTCCATAGTATTGTGAGGAGGGCAGAATCTACCAGGAATCAGCAGCAACTTTTGCTAACTTATTTTCTCTCACACAGTACAAAATAATGATCAGTAATACAATCTCTGTGACATTTCAGAAACATCTCATCAATACATTGGCATTTATTATTAATGATGTTTACAGCCATTTGTTTTTCATGAGTGAGCTGAAAATCCATGACTTCAGGAACAGTTTTCAAGGAAGACTTTGTAAGAGTATAAAATACAGACTAAACCCTGAGTATTCCTTTTTTCTCCTCATTCTAAGAGCTAAACAGTAATAAGTCAACAGTGAAATATTGGCTTTTTACCACATTATTGTGATACAGATATTATGAATATATAGATACATATTTTTAAGCACCTTTACAAGTATCGATTTCACCTTTTTCTGTGACTTCAAACTCATTTTACTTAATGAGAGTCTTGTCCATCACTTGAAACAGTGCCAATAATTTACGATAATCAAAAGATATAGTGAATTATAGATTTTTCAACTTTTATTTGCACACCTAGTTAAATGACAACTGAGAATTCCCAGTGAGACACTCAGATATCCACACTTCCCTCAGTGGTTCACTGTCACCTGCTTAGACTGCGAGCTAATTACCATTGCTTAAAAAACCCAAACCAAACCAAAAATCAAGCCAAAACTTCCCAATTTCTATAGCTAAGAATAAAAAGGCAAAAATTAACAAAGTGGAGATAGGGATAACAAAAGGTAGGCATATGAGTCTGTGACAAGGGTTTTTTTTTTTCCATTAGCATTTCAGATTGTTTTTGTGCCAGGTGTAAATACATTTAAATTGCCTATAAAGAAGTACATTCCAGATGTCCAGATTGTAATATTTTTTCCTGCTTTTAATGTTGCTACACTTTGCGATGGATAATCTGAACCCCACTGAAGAGTCGCATGCCAAAATGAAGGAGGTGAAACCAAAAAAACCCCTTTATTTTAGTATTTCAGAGTAGTATGACCCTTGTTATACAATCTAAAGTAAATAAAAAAGGAAGATGTTTTCCAGTCTACTGGCAAGAATTAGAATATTACAAGTAAGAATTAGAATATTACTGGCAAGAATATTACAGCATTTTGTGTAAAGGATTTTCATTGTTATGTATTTTGATAGAAGGCTTTCTGTGTGTGAAGTAATTTTTCACTTATAGGGAGAAATATATTGCTATTTATTGAACAAACTAGATTAGAGTACACAAGATCAAGGAAATGAATACAGTAGCTGTATAAATGTCAAGTTTTTGTAACATTAATACATCTGGGTGCTGTGTTCTTTAGATGGTTATGGCACTTGGGTCTTTGATGTAGCTGAAGAAGATGTAAAACTACATGAGAGTAGACAGCTCTCTATTGACTACTCATCTGAGGCAGTTTATGTGCATTTTTCACTATAGGAGCTAGAGCAAGTGTATAGCAGTCAAAGTGTCTCCTGATGTGCTGTAGTTTCAGGCAGGAGAATGTAAAGTAGCTAGTGAGTCAAACCATCCACTTGCAGTTAAATCATATTTCTCATAATCTGTAGATGGGTCCATTAGACGTGTGTTTGTAGTTTTGTAGAGAAAAAAACACAGTTTGCAGTAATATAGAGTGGAGAATGTGTTAACTGGTTTCTTTTCGTACTTGTGGATCAAAAAACTCATTGTTGAGCTAAAGGCATGTCTACAGAAAATGTGAGGATTTACTTCTTTCTAGATCAGAAATCTTCTCTGTTGTTCTTCAGTGCACAGTAGCTGGAGACGAAGCCACCTTGACTTTGGTTAAATTACCCTCAGAAATGAAAACAATTTCAATAAGTAGTGGCTAGCAAAGCCATGCCTTCAGCTTTTCCTTAATTTAGCACTAGTATACCAGGAACACAGGTATATGTTTACTTCATTTAAATAATTTCATTTCTTTCCCTTTCTGGGAAGTTCCTCACATCTCAGATGTAGCTCTGAGTAGTCCTGCCTTTGGAGTTCCAAATCTTTTGACAGAAGAAGACAACATGCAGTCCCAATGCTCTCTGACTCTCACTCTACCAGCCAGGAAATGTTATTCCCCAGCTGCTCAAGGGCAGACATTTTTTCTTTGGTGATTATCTGATGGCTGAAAGTTATTTTGAACAGTTCATGATCTAGGAAACAAGTGACTGAGAAACTAATTGGACTCAAGAAGTCTACATCTTAGTTGTAACAACTTACCAGTAGGTTAGGATAAACTCTACCATTATTTAGAAACACATAAAATAAAAACATTAAATACTGTAGAGTATCTTCATGAAAAAAGCCAATGGTTGCCTTTCACAAGGTTAGCTAAAAGCTAAATATTTAGTGTATCAAATAAGTATAAATGCAAAGTAGCGAGTTAGTGAGATGCTTTTCTGAGGCCACTAATTCAGTATCTATTTCATTCCCATACCTTTATGCTGACAAAATATGTAATATTTTAATGGAAAACCATTGGTAGAAAAATGTTTTGTTGAAATTACCTGTTCAGTGGATGACACTTCTTCACATAAATACATATGAAAAGCTGTCTGCCACCCTTCAAAATTCACCCAAGCGTTCAAGAGAGGAATGGGAGCCCTATTTCTAGCTCTGTCAGTGGAGGAATTATGAGCTTTTCACTCACCACTTATTTCAGAACAAAGCTATTTAACTTGACACTTACTTGCAGGAAGCTATACTCAGTAGCAGCTGATGTATGTACAATGCTATTACCTACTATTAGAAATCACATTACTGGGCTGTAACAATAGCAATCATATGTCTGGTTATAATTGTGTTATAAATTTTGATTTTCTGTTGAAAAGAGGCAGTTTTTTTAATAACAAGAACTGAAAGATAACCTTGCTTTCAGGTTTTAGCAGGCTCTGCAGTACTAACAAAAGTTGGTATGAAAAGCTTTGAATCTGGATTTGTAGTATGTCAAAAAGAAATAACAGCATCTTAAAACTGTCTGTAGTTTAATATCTCCTCTTTGCTCAGAGCACAATGTTTGTTTACCCTCAACAATTCCTCAGGCCAGATTTCTTTTTTTCTCCTCTTAGTTGAATGTAAAGGTTGACAAGCTACGTCATTTCAGCCATGGAAGAACACAACTTAGTGTAGTGATTATGTTCATTCTCCTACACTATCAAAATCCATGTTAGACAGAAAGGTAATGTGTCAGGTAGACATTAAAATGGCAAAGAGGTAAGAAATTAAAATTTTAAAATTCAAAGCTGCTAAGAAGAAAACTGATCAGTGAGTTCTTAAATAGCTAGTTCATATTACATCAGTACTGATTTTAAGCATATATTTTGTTTTGTCAGGGCTTTAGTTGCAGATTGTCTCTTTAGTGCAAACTATTTCCATCCATATTACAATCTTATGTTAACCATAAAAATGGTTACATTTGAAGAAATAGTTTCAAAGACACTTCAGAGCATAGTACTGAAAAAAGAAGAACTCTGCTTAATATTTATTCTGCTTATAGTGTTTGCTATAATAAATCATAAAAAATGTTTCTACTACTATCCATAGCCATGAGTCTATGCAGAAATATTTTCAAGTACAAGAGAATAACTTTTACAAAGAATTTTAAAACAAATTTATCCACTTGTGCTTTCATTTCTATACTTCCTTAAAAAGGAATAATGAGTTTGACTAAAAATGCACATTTAAGCCCCCCAATACCAGCTTGTGACAATGTGTATATGTGCATTTTCAGCTTCAGGCCGTTTGGAAAACACTTGATTAGTTGTTACTATTAAACAATGTTTATCCCTCAAATATTATGTGATAAAATAGTAGTAACACTCTTCACTGAAAACTGAAAGCAGATTTCAGTCTTCCGAAAAGCAACCATAAAATACTTCCATACTATAAGGAACTGTAAAGAGGGTATGGAATAAGCATAGCAGACGTGAACATGAGCCAGCAGTGTGCCCAGCTGGCCTAGGATGCCAATGGCATCTGGCTTGTATCAGGAATAGTGTGTCCAGCAGGAGTAGGAATGTGATTCTCCCCCTGCACACAGCACTGGTGAGGCTTCTAACTTCAAGGATATTGGGGTGCTGAAGCAGGTCTAGAGGAGAGCAATGAGGGGACTAGAAGGAAAGTCATATGAGGAGAAGCTGAGGGAGCTGGAGTTGTTTAACCTGGGGAAGAGACTCAGGGGGGCTCTTATCACTCTCTACAACTACCTAAAGGGAGGTTGTAGTCAGGTGGAGATTGGGCTTTTCTCCCAGGTGACTAGTGACAGGACTAGAGGACATGGCCTGAAGCTGAGCCAGGGGAGGTTTAAGTTGGATATTAGGAAGCATTCTATCATGGAAAGGGTGATTAGACATTGGAATGGTGGAGTCACTATCACTGGATGTGTTCAAGGAAAGGCTGGATGTGGCACTTAGTGCCATGGTCTAGCCAATGTGATGGTGTTGGTCGTAGGCTGGACTTGATGTATTAAAGGTCTTTCCAGCCTTGGTGATTCTGTGACATTAATTCTTGTTATATCCCCTCACCTAGGAAGCCCTGGCACTCTGCTGAAAGCTGTGGCAAAGTTGAAGGTGTTCAAGACAGTTGTACTGAACTGATTGAGAATTTCTTTCGGCCTGAATATAAAATCATAGAATGCCAGGTTGAAGGGGACCTCAAGGATCATCTGGTCCAACCTTTCTACGTACTACTATGGTTTAGATGAGATGGCTCAGCACCATGTCAAACTGAGACTTGAAACTGTCCAGTGTGGGGGAATCTACCACTTCCCTTGGGAACCTGTTCCAATATTTGACAGTCCTCATAGTAAGACATTTACTCCAGATTTCTCAGTCTCGTATTTCTTGCTAATCATTGCTACACCATTGATCACAACCTTGAGGCACATGCTTTATCCCAAGCACATGCTGAAATCTGGTGTTTTCTGGCCTTTTAAGCACAGATAGGTATATTTTCAATAGAAGCCTGAGAATATGCATAATCTGCTTACAGAAAAACTAGATTACCTGTTGGATTTTTTGAGGAAGGATTTGTGCCCTATCTGATATTTACCTGCACTGATAAGGAAAATCATCAGCCCTGTGTGTCCAGCTACTGTTAATATAACAGAGATGGCTTTTTTAATTCTAGTTCATGAAGATCTAGCTATTTAATATTTTCTGTTATGCATTTCTACAGTAAGATGTGGCCAAAATAGGAAATGTTATTCCAGATTTAAGTATTGGCACTTACGGTCCGGGTACTCCAATCTGATTTTAGGTCAACCATTTTTTAAACAAATATACTGAAAATAATAAGTATGATATTAGAGTTCTGCAGTGCAAATCTGCAACCTTAATATCAAATGATAGTAGGTCATAGCGTGCATACTTTGTAAAGACAAACATGTTGACAATGGAGTTTGGAAGTGTTACTCTAAGTGCTCTTTTGTGAGAAAACATTCACTGTTAATATAAGGAGAAACAGAAAAAACCCGAAAGCTCATGTTTGAATAACTTGACCATTATGGTGACAACATGGAAAATGTGATTAAGTTTGCAATGGCAAAATCTACTATATTTTACTTGGGTAGAGAACATGAGCAATAAAGATGAGGAAGTGAAATTTCTGGCACTGTAGGAGGGGAAACCAGCTGCAATTCCAATGTTGAGTTCAAAATAAAAGAAACTTGGAATTCTTTGTAGCTTAAGTGGAGGAAAGAAAGTAACTCTGCAGTCCTGCTTAATATATTCATCAATGACCTGGACAAAGGGATACAGTGTATTATTAGCAATTTTGCTGATGATAGAAACTGAAAGGGGTGGCTGACACACCAAAAGACTGTGCTGCCATTCAGCATGACCCAGACAGGTTGGAGAGTTGGCCAGGAAGAACCTTAATGAAATGCAATAAGGGCAATTGTGAAGCACTGCATCTGGGGAGGAACAACCACACAAATCAATGTAGTTTGGAGGCTGACCTGCTGGAGAGCAGCTCTGGGGAAAAGGACCTCAGAGTCCTGGTAGACAACAGGATGATCATGAGCCAACAATGTGCCCTTGTGGCCAAGAAGACTAATGGCACCCTGGGGTGCATTAAGAAGAGTATGGCCTCTGGTGAGGTCACATCTGGAATCTTGCATCCAATTCTGGGCTGCTTAGCTCATAAAGAGTAAGGAACAATTGGAAAGAGTCCAGTGCAGGGACACAAAGATGATTAGAGGAATGGAGCATCTGCCCTGAGGAAAGGCTGAGAAAGCTGGGGCTGTTTAGCCTGGAGAAGAGGAAACTGAGGGGAGGATCTCATTAATGCTTATAAATACCTAAAGGGTGGGTGTCAGGAGGATGGATCCACTGTCTTCCACAGTGTCCAGTGATAGGACAAGGGGCAATGGGCATAAGCTGGAGCTCAGAGGTTCAAATTAAACATTCAGAAAAACTACTGTGAGAGTAACAAAGCACTGGAACAAGCTGCCTAGAGAGGTTGTGGAGTCTTTCTCTGGAGAAGTTCAATACCCATCTAGATGCATGCCTGGATGCATTCTGCTGTAGGTGATCTGGCTCTAGCAGGGGGTTTGGACTAGGTGATCTTCAGAGGTCCCTTCAAACTCTAACCATGCTGTGACTGTGGCATTTTAAGCTGCTGGATTCCTCTTAAAGTATTGCAGACTCTAAAGACTGAGAGAAAATATTTATTTATATTTATACATCCTCTAACCAGTGAAGTAGCGATAATGATGAAACTTAGAGATTGCTGTAGTAACCATTATTTTCAAATACTGAAAGACAAATTGGCAACTAATTACATTTTTTTTTTTCCATTTTATCCACCCATCTATCTCTTAATTCATAAACTATGATGGAGCTGACATTCTGCTCATCTACCTGGGAGCAAAAAAATGTTGGCACACAGATGATTAAGCATGTGAACACAAACAATTGGCTCTGAACCTAACTTGTGTCAGCAGTTGGCATGGATTCTGATTAGTAATTAATTAAATCAATGCCAGCAGACACTAATGATAACTTCCTGTAGAATGGTATGCCAGATCCAGTAAGAATAAACTACTTGATACTGATTCCTGCCTTATCCTTTGTCAGTTCAGCTGGATGTCTAGCCAATGTCAGTAAAAACACTGTAAAAAATTCATTTAAAAAATACTACCTAAGAAATACGTAAGAAATAAAAGTAAGCTCAGAGAATATTTTTTCTAAGCTGTATTTATTCCTGTTTATCATATAGGGAAGATACAAGTCTCTTTAGGATCTAGATGCTCAGCTCAAGAGACTAAAAAACAAAACCCAAACCTCGAAACTCTCAAATATGTTATTACATAATAAAAATAAAACAGCAGTTTTGATTTGGCAGGGTACAGGGATATTGCTTCAGATTGAATTTGTTCTTGTTGCAAGTGTCTTTCAGTGCAACCAGTGATTTTGAAATTATATTGTAAAATGCCTCATGGACTTTAATTTTATTTCAATGACCATTGTTGTTGTTTTTTTCTTATTTTTTATTGAATACCTTTTTTACCTTGGAGGCAACATCAGCTCCTGACAGGTGATGGACACCTGCTACTCCTACTTATTTTCATGAAAGGCAGTTCTTGGCATTTGTCCTATTTATTGACCCTTTTTATATCACATTTCTGGCTTAAAGCTCTCTAAGTGAAAGAAATAACTTGGGGCCACAGCTGTCCCTTACTCATAGTTGTGTAAAACCAAAGTGACTTTACTGACTCAGAAGTTTAGATCCTGAACACTTAGGGGGGAAAAAAGAGCAACATAAAAAATATTATTACATTAAATGTTGCTGAACACTATCCAAAATGAACTGTAGCAGTGCAGGAATGGCAATAGTTCCCTGACTGTCTCATTTTTGTTGTCAATTCTGTTTGCTCATTTCAGGATAATTTCATGAATTCATAAATTTATATTATGTGCATATCTTTATGCAGGCAAAGAGGTTGTCACCTTGATTAGGATGAGAATTTGAAACATTATTGCCATTGATACTAGAACTTTTTAAAAAAGTAGATTTTCAAGTATTTTACTTAACTTTTTTTGAATACTTCAACTAAATATTTTGACATTTATAAAGATCAAATCAATGCTTTCCACTGGATGGAAGGGATAATATTTCACTTTGGTGTATTTATCTGGAGCATTGGAACCTACAAACTTCCATTGAAAAGGCAACACAGCAGAATCGGCACTGCTCTGCATTGTCACCTTATGGTCGCTAGACTGCATGGGATTCCTCTTCAGATATTTTAAAATAGAGGTGCTTTCCTGGACTGTGCTCACTGCCAAGCTAAGAAAATGCACCCTTTGCTATAAAAAAATAAATAAATAAAAAAATAAATAAAAAATTATGCAAGGCTGTCAGTATAGGAAGTTTCTGCATGTGATTGTGTCTCTAGTCTGTGCCCATCTCCTCCTGCAGGAGGACAAGCAGGCAACAGAAGTGTAACAGGAACAGCCAAGGAACAGTCAAAACACTTCTCACGCTCTGTGGAGGCAGGTGCTCTGAACCTAAGGGCAGATCTAGGATCAACTGCATTTGGAAGCAATTATTATGACACTATACACTCTGTAATAGCTGTGTCTGAGGAGCAGCCTTTCTGAATCAGCTCTGACACCTGAGTGTTGGAAAGCAAAGAAATAAAAGCAAATAAAAGATATGCTTTGCTACATTTCAAGGTGGAATTTCTCCCCTTTTCTTCCCTCTTACCTGTGCTGTCTCAATGGATGCTGATGAGCACTGCTGATGCTAGGTTTACCCTTTAGTCTGTCTCCAAGGAGAAAAACAAGCCTTGCCATGGACATGTTTTAAATGAGTCCACAGGTCTCTACAAGTTCTGGGCTCTGAGATATATAAGGGGGTGTCTGGCTCCATGAAGGCATTTTGGAAGCTACCAGTGTAGCTGACCACTGTAGACCGAGTCAGAAGGTACATAGCCCAGATGCCAAGCTTGTTGCTCATGCTTCTTCACACCATTTGCCTCTCATAAGGAAGTTATCTTCTGCAGAGCTCTGTGACAGAGCAAGTGCCAGGTAAATTAAGGTGGTAGTACTTCAAGTTCCCATGGGATAAAAAACCATTGAAATATGACTTGTCTATTGAGAAATGTGGACACAGCATGTCATTGGTGGTGGGGAAGAACAGGGGAACGTTTTCAGCCTTTAACAGGTTTCTGTGGATTTCAGCTCCCATGTGAGTGCCAGGTCTGTTATGTTATCTTGTAAGAATCTCACAGACAAAGCTGGAATGCACAAAGTTTGCCAGCATCCACAGACATGGCACATACTGATAAGAGGATGAGACCTATGTCAACTAACTTATAAAATTCAAAGATGATGTATAAAGGCCCAGGTTATTCTAAACATACAGCTCTGAAAAGCATAGTTTTTACTCAGAGATAAAAGGTGAACTCATCACAGCTTTGCTTTTATACCTTTTGGAAGAAATAAAATGTGATTATTAAGTATTAGGTCTTAAAAGTAAATATCCTCCTATTACACACAGTTCTTATTGCCATACTTTAAAGAGCTGTAGGCTGACTATTAGAAGGAGTAATTAAGAATTTATTGAACTTCTGTGGCTGTTTTTAGTATTTTCCTTGGAAAGTTTTGGTTTTTTTTCCAACTCTTATCCAGTAGTTTTGAAATCAAAATTAGTCTGGTTAGTGCCAAAGGTTCCACTTCCAGAATATTTCTTAAA
>NW_009954302.1:0-21042 GCF_000747805.2 Chaetura pelagica
TTTTTTTTTTCCTCAGCAGTTAGGGATGGCTAAGTGCCTATCAAAGTATCTTCACATTGATGGACTTGCTTTGAACCAGATGCACTGTGGGATTGTGTGGATTAAACATCACCATCCAAAAAGGAAGCGTAGAGCAAGAGGTGAATGAATTGAGTTGGAAAATGTGCCAGTTGTTGCACAATGCTGACGTGTTTGCTGAACTTGGTGTACTTTTTGACTTCTACCTGTGCTGCTGAATTGAGACACATAATTACAAAGTTGTGCTAAAACAGGTGGTCATAAATTGTGATGTTCTTTGTAGTTAAGTACATGTGAAAGCTGGTAATTTAATTCAATTTTTGAGTTGATTTATGTCTACATTTTAAAAAAAATTCATCTGTCTTCGGGTACTGGGTATTTCTAATGTGTCACAAAGCTGCTGGAAAAAGTGAAAGTCTCTATCCTGAGTCTTTTACAGCAGCTTTAACAAACCAAGATGTTAAAAACATTTGGAAAACCACAAAGAAGAATAGCTGTGAATGCAGGAATAATGTTAATGAAAGTTTTCTCTTGCAGTCTCAGAGAAAAGAGGCTGTAGGAACTATTCTGCTTGCAACACAGATCTTCCTTCTTGAAGTGTCAGAACAGAAATATCTACTGTAGGAGTGGGGGAGGGGAAAATGAGCTGCTGCATTTTTGTATCTAAGAAAAAATATTGCTATGAAATGGGTAGAAGCTGTTCAGTTTAATTGTGATGGAAATCTATATAAAGGGTGTAAGGTTTCTTTTTGATCCCCTCCCACCTATATGGTCTCCTGTTGCTCACTAACCTTTTCCCCCTGCACCTTTCCCTTTCAAACGTTTCTGAGATGCTGCTAGTTTTCTTTCACAGGGCTAATAATAAAGAAAAACCTAAATAAATCTGGTTAAAAGAGGTTATTTCTTGTTAATCTTTGCAGATGCTGTCCCTCTAGGAAATAACAGAGGCAGTCTGAGAGTCTGTTTCAAGTGCAGCCTTTTTGCATCAATGCTGGGCAAAGTACAGAAATACTTAAAACAATATAGCTTGCTTGGTGATGGTTAAAAGGCAGAATATAATGGTGATAATACTATTTTCTAAATTTTTTTTTAATGCATTGCTCTTTTGATGCAGCAGTTTTTTGCATACTTCTGTAGGTAGGTAGTACTTGGCACCCACGTTCAAAATCTTGCATAGAAGTCCCAAGAAAGACCTTCTGGAAATGTTTCCTGTGTTAGGAACCATACTTCTCTGTATATTTGCCCACTATTCTGGGTGTCCCTTTGTAATAGTGTAAATACAAAGCTTTCTCTGACATTTTATTGGGGAGTTTTTCATCTGTAGATCTCCAGGCTGTCTTCAGAGATCACTATGAATCCCATCCTTTAAGATGGAAGTAGTGGAACTGAGGCTATAAAGTTTATTTGGCTCCGTGAGGATAAACAGTGAGTCTGCAACTTGGATGTGACTCAAGGCACTGTAGGGAATGCAGGCAGTGTTTCTTCTGTTTTATCTGTAGTGGAGTAATGGCCACTTGCACCTCACAGCAGCTGGGGGAGAGGAGGGGCATCTTGGTGCTACCCAGTGCTGCTCCTCCCACCTGGGGTAAAATTCTTCTGTGCGGCTTCTAATTGAGGTAGGATTGATTGGAGTGGGTTGAGTGTAACACCTCCCGCCCCATCCTTCCTCACAGCTCGTTGAAATCTCATTAGCCTCAACTCACAAGTATTTCACAGCATTTTGGTGTTTGGTAGAAGTACAGAACCTAAGGAAAAGATAAAAACACAGGATGCCTTGCTAGTGCTTATGTGGTGGACGAGCATGGGGCCGAAAACTTGTTATCTGTGAATATGAGCATTTTTTGCATGTGCTTTTCCTTTCCTGTTAATACAACCTCTAAGCATTGTGTTGGAAATTGGGAGAGGAGTCAGTGGAACTCACATATGCATTTAAGAATTGTTCTTACATATAAATTGAATTTTTTGAGGTATTGAGAGGTGGAGTGTACTATGGTTGGTGTAAGCCATTTAACATGCAGAAAAATACAGCTTATAGGTGACTATTAAAAGGGGAGAACAGAACATAATGGTGATGCTTAGCACTGTTTTGTTCATTTTTCCTATATTGCTATTTTGAAGCAGTTTTCTGCAGAAACATTTGAAGAAAGGGCAAACATCATGAGATGTCATTAGTAATGCCTAGCAATTATTTCTAAAGATACTTTTCAAAACAAAGTGTTTGGATAGAGTTTTCTGAATTGTTATTTGGAAAAAAAACAACACCCCACGTCTTTTAATGGAACTTTTTGGAAGTATTGTGATCTTATTATAAGTGTTGTAGCCTCCTAACAATAAAAATAAAATTAATAACCCTGTATTAGAGATTAGTTTGGTAGCTTCAAGATTGTCCAGAAAGCTTCATTCTGAAAAGCTATTTGTTGCAAGATAAAGATAATTTTATAATTTTATTACAATAAATACAAATAAATATTGCAAAAAAATATCTTTTGTTATATGTACGTGAAACTTAAGGTGTTTCTGTTCTTTAAAAGTTCAACCTTTGTTATGAAAGCTTCTGAAAACACCATTATGAAAGTTTTATTACATACCTTGTTTTTAATTTTCTACTTGCTGCAGGGTATCTTGGCTGCTCAGGTAGATGACACTGAACAACCAGGATGTACAGGGTATGTTTTTAGAGAAGTCAGGTTAGTGCTATTTAACCTACTATATCCAAGGGTTAAGTGTGATGGTTCAGTTATGGTTTCATGAGCAGCTAAACTGTCCTTGCAGTAGGAGAGAGGAGCAAAGTAAATGACTATGACTGGGATAAACAGAAGTTCCAAAGTGAGGATTTGGTGGTTTTGTTTGTTCATTTGGTGTGGTTTTTTCCCCTCCCCTCCCTCTTCCCCTTTTCAAATTCAGGCTTGTGAAGAAGGCTGCAGAACTGCAGCAGTTTAAACACAGGTAGGCTGGGGCTGCTGTGTCCTTTGAGCCTCTGGTGCTGCCTTGTCCTCCTGAGGGACTTGTTGTCCTTTCCCTCCTCACTTGTTAGCCAGGACCCCATGCACACTGGGCCTTTGTTTCATGGTGAGAGAGGTTGTGCTGGCTGGACCACATCAGGTGGGAGAAGCCCAAAACAGGTGCTTCATTATTGCTTTTTCCTGAGCAGAAATATTTGTGTCTGCACCAGTTTTTAAGTAAGTGTACAATTTAGAAGATTTAAGATATGTTTTCAGATTTTAACTTAGTATTACCCTTGTTCAGAAAATTACTTAAAGCATCCTAAGTGTATATCTGTTAGAGGAGATGCATTTTAGATTCAAAAAATGCCTTTACCTTGGTTGGACTATTTGAAACTAGGATATTTGCTGGCATTGGGACTTCTGCAAAGGCTTAGCAATAAAGTTTCAAATATTGTCACTTTTTTTTTTTTTAAGAAACAAAAGAGTGGATATACTGGGTCAGGTCAGATTTCCTCTTTATGTGATATTACGAAAGTGTATGCCTTAAGGAGGAAATAACAGGACAAGCAGAAATGTTGCTTCCTTTGCACACTTTCCCAGTTTCCAATGGTTTTCAGTTTGATGACTCTTTTAGCATAGCATCTCTACCATCCTATGGCAAGGAGCTTAACAGCTCTGCTGCCACGCTGCAAATAATCACCTTTGTTTTGCATCTGTTTCTGATTTTATTTGACAATCCTTATTTGCTCTGCTGGGAGAGGCAGTAAAAATTCAATCCTGCCTGTCCTGGCTGTCATTTAGTTTTTTTACAGCCTTCCATTGCCTCTCTGCACTTCTGTCTCTCCAAGCTGGAAGATTTGTAGCTTATATTTTGGCCATAAATCTTCTCATACATTCACTGGCCCTTGTTCACCTTAATTGAATGTTCTCTTGTTGCCCCTCTTCAAGAGGTGGGGACTAGGACTGTGCATCATGATCAAGGTTGTACATACCTTAAGCTTGTATCGTGGAATAATGTTCTCTTCCTTTCCTCTAAGTGTTGGCTTTGCTTTTTGTAACTACTACATGTTCAGCTGAGGTTTTCATAGGACAGTTTCTCACACAACCAAGATCACATTCCTGAGAGGTAGTGGTCAGCCACAAGCTGATCCTTACTTATATACTTAAGATTAGGATAGTCCCCATTGCTCCTCATGTTTTGTTACCCTGAATTCCATGTGCCATTGTGTAGTCCACTTGCTTAACCTTTGGAATTCTTCAGGATAGCCTTGAATGTGTTACCCAGAGTAAATTAATATTGTCCAGAAGCTTTATTTTAATTGCTCACCTGCACTGGGTTTGTGTGGCAAGGTTTTTGGTAGCAGGGGTGGCTTCTGTGAGAAGCTGCTAGAAGCTTCCCCTGTGTCCAGTAGAGCCAAGGCCAGCTGGCTCCAAGGTGGACCAAGGCTGGCCAAGCCCATCAGTGACAGTGGCAGCACCTCTGTGATAACATATTTAGGAAGGGGGGAGGAAACAAACCTGCACAATTGCAGGTTTACTGGCAGGACTTGTGACCCCATGCAGCATGCAGACTGGAGTCTGTTCCTGAGGGACTTCACCTCATGGAAGGAACCAATGCTGGAGCAGTTTATGGAGAACTGCAGCCCAGGGGAAGAACTCGCATTGGACAAGTTCATGGAGGAATGTTTCTCATTGGAGGGACCCCAGGCTGGAGTAGGGGAAGAGTGTGAGGAGTACTCCCCACTAAGGAGGAAGGAGGAGCAGCAGAGACAACATGTGACAAACTGACTGCAACCCCCATTCCCTATCCCCCTGTGCAGAAGGTAATTTGAGTCTGGGAGGAGGGGCAAGGCAGGGGGAGCTGTTCAAAGATTTGGTTTGAGTTCCCATCACCTACTCTGATTTGATTGCTAAGAAATGGAACCAATTTCCCTGAGTCAGGTCTGTTATGTCCATGGCAGTAATTTGTGAGTGATCTTTCCCTGTCCTTACCTCAACCCATAAGCCTTTAATTTGTCTTCTCTCCCCAGTTCAGCTGAGGAGGGGAATGTTATGGTGGCTTGGGGCACCTGGTTTCCAGCCAGGGTCAATCCACCATATCACCCCTTTATCCAGGTTACTTATTAGTGAAGTGTGAGTCTTTTGGTTCCAACATGGATTCCTGCAGGTCTTCTGGCAATTTCCCTCTGCTGTGAGAGCTGGCCGTTCACTCTGTCTTCTAGCCACATATTTGTGTTTGCTATGGTTAGGTGGTTGTCCTGAAAGACTTCTGAGAGGAACTTTTAAGAGCCTTTTGGAAGCCCCAGACTGTATCAGTAGGATCTCCTCTTATATAGAGGACTCAAATTTGTAGATGTCACTTTTCCTCTACTAAAGCCCCACTCAGACTCAGTTATTTTGCAGATGAAATCATAGGTTCATCCCTACTAAAAACTTTATAATTCAGGTGATGTTGCTTAGAAGTTAGTATAGTTAATCCCACAAACAGCTCTGTCAGCACAATGAGACTGTAAACTAATAGGAGTGAGAAGGTTTGGAAATGGCTTGATAAGGAGTAATATCATGTGGAACTGTGCCCTGAGACCAGCAAGGCTCACTGTGAACCAAAAGCTCAAGTAAGCAAGCTCTGAAATTAACTTTCAAGATGTTGAATCACCTTATATTACTATTTATTAAAGTCACTAATAACAAATGCTACCTTTTTTTGTTATAAAGTGTGTGTAACAGTATCTGAATCTGTTTTGTACCTTTTACACTTCATCTAGTTGCTGGAAAATATGCTCTAGAAAAGAAGCAGCCTTGCTGTTAAGGTCTTTCACAAGGCTTTCTGTAGTTTATGAATTGTTTGGAGTTTTAATAGTTAACAACAACATGTTACTCTAAACACTTGATATTTTTTGATTACTTACATGAATTAGACAAAAAGAAAACCACACTTTTGAAAACAACTAGGGTCAGATAATTCAGCTATGTACATTTAGTGAAGAGGTTAACTTGGACATGAGCTCTTTGTAGATAAACTCAGGGTAATGAGGGCAGTTCTTGCAATACTAGACAAGATTGGAAAGCATCTATTCGGATCACTTAATTTTCCACTGATATGATCAGTTCAAAGTCTTTGATCAGTGTTTTGTGTGACTAGTCTCCTGAAACATGCTATCCAGATAGAGAAAACCTTAACTGAAACACTAGTGGTCATTTGAAGGCTTTTGGATTGAAGCAGCTGCATTTTAGAAAGCTTTTAAATCAATTGAATTTGCTTCATGCCTCATAACTTGGAGTTTTATAATGGAAGTCAATTCTGTTACAATAATGTTTGAAATCGTTTAGTGCTTCAGAAGAGCTGCTGGTTTTGCAAGTTACTGTGAGTTTGAATCCTGCCTCTTGGTTGCTGGGAAGATGGTTTACTGCTTTAAAACATTGTTGTCAGTGGCTTCTTTTGAAACTAAGTGCAGCAGTTTTCCCTAATCCTGTGATTTTTTTATAAATTATTCCCAGCTACCATACTGTATTTATGTGGAGTCTATTTCACAGTAATTGTCAAGGAAAATGCCAATAGAGGTAAAAGCTGAAATGACCTAGTAAGGCAGTAGGGGAGTATTTTCATACATGTATTCATCACCTGTTACCTGAGAAATGATTCTGTGATTAAAAAAAGCAAATTTGTTCAGAGATTGCCAGTTTAAGACTTTGGTACAGACAATTTATTTACCATTGTTTAATTTCTGTGATTGCTGAAGTAGGAGCAACTCCAAGATTTCAGTCTTTGCTTACATACATGTATACATAGGGTATATGTACACGTGTAGATAGTTGTTGGAAGGAAACTGGAGCCTTTTCTAAGTGCACAGTTTACAGAATTCAAACTGTAGAACACTGAACCAGGCACTTGAGCAGTTTTTCTGCATCTTTTCTGTCTTCAGGCTAGTAAGAAGGCAGCAAGTCTAAAATACAGCCCCAGTAGATTGGAAAAAGATATGTATCTTTCCTGCTTTTGGAGATAGAAAGATAATTAAACCTGTGGCTTTAATTTATTCTCAGTAATATTTTGGCTATACTAAAATTTGACAGTGTCATTTATGGAAACTCTTACATGCTTTAGATACAAAATAAGCCTACTGGAATTAGTACTCAGGATTTTTTCCTAAAACTGACCTGTGTTTTCGCAGCTGAAACAAGATTCTGGTGATGAAAACTTTCCTTTACAATTCCAAGTGTATTTCCTTCCTCTCTTCCAGAGTTGAGATAAATGAAAAACCATCTCCCTTAGTTTTCTTTTGGAGCACTTTTTGGATTCCCTTAGGAACTGAGACAAAAAGCTTAGGTCTAGGTAGGCATAATTTGTCAGGCTTTCCTAAGGATAAAATGGATCCTCCTCTGTCTTCAGGAACAAATAATTAAAATGCAAGTATTTTCAGTAGTAGAACAGTGAATCATAGGCATTGGTAGGCGCCTCTGGAGATTGAGTCCAATCCTCCTGCTGCAGCAGGAACACCCAGGGCAGGTCACACAGGGACGTGTCCAAATGGATCTTGAAAGTCTCCAGAGAAGGAGACTCCACAACCTCTCTGGGCAGCCTGTCCCAGGGCTCCCTCACAGGAAGGAAGTTTCTCCTCATGTTGAGGTGGAACTTCCTGTGTTGTAGAAGGTGAAGACCACTCCTGCTTCACTGTCAGAAAGGAGCAGGGCAGAAATTATTTCTTAGTGATGGCTTGATTAAGTTACCCTATGTGTGTTAATAAAAATGAAACAAAACTCTAGCAGTGCTGCTGTACTTGTGTTGCCTTGTGGTATTCACCTATAAATGACTTGACTGTAGGTCTCTCATTTGGTGACTTGGCATAGCTCAGTTATCTGGTGCAATTGCCCACCAAAGTGGTTCATTCTCTCTGTTGTACTTTTCTTACTGTGTTTCGTGCCAACATGTGTGTCACAGGTTCTTCTGACAACAGAAGTACTTGTGTTCCTGAGCTGCCTGGCAGCCCCTGTGTTGCCAGTGTCCTTTGTATGTGTTCCTCATGTGCTTACAGAAGCCTGTTTGCTTCACTGGTCACCAACAGAACTGCTGAGGTGGCCATTGGAGGGTGGTACAACAATATGCAGTCGCTGCATTTCATAAATGCCTTGGTTTTGAAGACACTATTTGTATAAGAAGATAAAGACTTTGTATTCTTAGGATGGAGATTGCAGTAAAGCAGTGTGTGTGCCAGTAAGTAAGGTATGGGTGAGCATCAAGCCCAAACTAGGGCATGGCTGAGTTGTAGGCCACAGGTTGTATGTCACTTGTGGAAACAGTGAATCCAACCTTCTTCAGTGTTTGTGTGCTCTGTGTTCCTCACCCATCCTGTGGTGGGTCAGTGAACCTTTTGGTATCACTGGAGGACCTGACTAGCTCTTCCCAAGTAATTGGAAGAAGTGGCACTCAAATTTCCTTTTGTACTGGTAAGTGTGTTATTTCTTGAGAACTTAAGAGTGCATCAGGGTGCAGTTTTGGCTGGGTAATCACATACATTGTGATAGGGACTTAGGAACACCCTCTAAGAGAATTGTATTGGTGAAAGATTGTTTGTCAATCTCAGGAACTTCGGATGCGTTTTGGGGGAAATGGAGGAAGCATGAAATGCTTCCCCAGATTATTTCCAGGGGTAAACTGACACTTTACATCCTCATCTGAGGGATACTTTAACAATACCTTAGTGTGTGGATTACTGTTAGTGAGATAAATTCAAAAGCCCAAGGATGCATTATGTCTTTGCTTTTCAAGGCTGTTTAATACCTATTTTAAAAAACAGGACAGTTTCACTATTGTTAAGGGCTTTAACCTCAAATGAGAAGTTGTTTTGACTAGAGGAAAAGCATTTTCCCCCCTCACTGTCTCCCTTTAATCCCATATCAGAGGATGCTGTCTGAAGTCCTCTTAGGCTCTAATGGGGAGCTATGATTTGAAGTGAGAAGAAGCAGAGACTTCTTATCTCCTTTCCTGACTGAACCACTTGCCCTGCCAGAGCAAGGATTCCAGAGCTAAAATCCAAAGAAGGTACAATTCCTGTTCTACTGCAGAGCTTTGCCTTGAGCAGCATATAATGTATTTACTCCTGCAAGCTTGGGGTGTGCAGGGTATTACAGAGGCAGGATGATGGTTCTGTGGTACAGCAGATCTAGTTGTGTGAAAGAAAGCTCCTTGGGAGAGGGAGGCAAAGCAAAAAATGACCTGATTTATCCACAAGTTGCTCATTAGGAATACATGACTGGTTTTAAACACAGTAATTATCTGGTATCCCCACTCTTGCTGGCCTTTTTTCTGTTTCTTGGTTGTGTTGGTTGTTTTCTTTTCTTGCAACAGTTTCTTCCAAACAGGTATTTTCTTTGGTGCAATCACATACATTGTCTGTAAATAATCAGGAAGTTTGTTTTTCATGGATACAGCAGGAATAAGGAATACAGATTTCTTACTCAGGATGATGTTTTGCCAGTGGCAATTTGCCCAAGTTAGGAGTGATGCTGTTTGTATTCCTCCTTTTTTTCTCCCAGGTAGGTGCCTGGCTTTGAATTCCACAAGGTAGTAGATTTTAATGATGCCATGTGACAGAGGAAATGCTTCAGATTAGCTCCAAATAATTTGCACAGTCTGGACTTTAACCTCAACTTGGGAAGGGTTTGAGTTTCTATATTCTGGACAAATAACTATAAACAGTCATCTTGTCCTGGTTTAAAAAAAAAAATTGGCTTAATCCTGGCTCAAACCAGGACACATCTTTTTAGTGTCCTGTTTCCTTTGAGGGTTGTTAATGAAATGAGACTACTACCATCCCAAGACTGGAAAGAAATTAATGACGTGCTTTTGCTTTGATGTACTTTAATCACCTGTAATTAGATTGGATCCAGAGCTGTGCAGATGCGTGTGTAGAAACAAATGCAGTGGCCACTCAGTTGGTAACATCTGAGGAGGTCTGACTGTGCAGCATAACTGTTCCAGGACATGGTAGCCAGGGACTTCTTAACTGGCTTATGTGTGTGGTGGTCACCTCCCCAAAGGGCTTCATTTTTTGTTCATACCACTTGCATCCTTTTCTTTTTTTCCTTGGTGCTGTTGTCATACTGGTCACAAAATGTGACTTTTGCAGCTGTTGCTGGAAGGCTGTTCGAAAGCCTCCCTGGTTATTATAAAACACCTTTTAGTTTCCAGTCTCATTTTCCCCATGGTCAGTTTTTGTTTGACCTTGTGCCAGCTCTTTAATTTACCTTGCACAAATATTTCTCTTCTTCCCCTAAGGGCCTTTTGGAAGCTTTTTGGCATAAGGTGAAGGGTATTGCTTGTTCTTGCAAGGAGGATGCAGAGGGGGGAAAAAAGGGGGTCATCTGGTCCTTGCAGGGCTGGGTAGTGGGCAGGTTTGAGAAGTGGGGCATTGTGTCACAGGCTGGCAGATTTTTAAAGACAAGACACAGCAGTTTGTTAAAAGCATCCTAGCAAAAACACGAGAAGAGTCACATCCTGTTAGGCTTAGTTCTACAGGATTAAGTAAACAAAGTTGTCTTAGTCACTTTCTGTTTCTCCCAGCACACTGGTAAACCCTTTTCATGTTACTTTTCATGATTTCTGCAAGCAGTGCAGTCAAGACAGGTACCAAACAGCACTGCCCCTTGGCTGTGTCTGTGGGGCTGTGATAGGCATTGGATCAGGAAGCTGGTCTGGGTCAGTCTGGTTGAACTGGACAGTTGGGTTTGTCTTGCTTCAGCACTGCACAACTATCAACAGTATTGGAAATAAGTGAGTATACTTAACATAAGCACATGCCTTCCATGAAGTTTGTGATGCCTGATTTGTTCAAGTACCACTGCTGACTTTTTCATAAAATCATCACTCTGGCTCGTAGTTGTCCATTTAAAACTCCCAGAATATATTCTTCCCTGATTCTGTAGCAGAGCTCTTTAGTCCTCATAACTGAAGTTGTCTTGTCTTTAATGCTATCAGTTTGTTCGAAATGCCAGTTCTATGTGCTGGTAATGTCTTTTAGTTTTGCATTAAAAAAATGTAGTTTAATTTTAAGGAACCATTAGCTTGCTTCTAGTTGTGATGGATCCAGTTCTGAACCAACAGAGATGCCCCACAATGTTTTATCTTAAAAGAAAAAAAAAAAAAAAGCCAAATTGATTTACATTCTACCAGCAGGGAGTCAGTGTTGCATTTTAACCCTGTTTTCATTGACTTCTGAATTTTTCCTTCACAGTGCTTCCTAAAGCCTTACACAACTGAAACTAAGTGGGCAGTTGCTTAACCAAATATTAGTCATATCCTTTTTTATTAGAAAGTTTCTTTTTATTACTGGTTTTAAATGTATGAACAATCATTGCAGATCAGGAGAACCACAAATTATTATGTGGTTTATCTGATGCATAAAACTGTGAGACATGTTTCAAAGCTTGTTTTGAAGCCCTGCATGAGCTGGATCAGATGCAAGGGATTGAGTTATCTTCCCTGTCTTGGTTTCAGCCAGGGTAGAACCAATTTTCTTTCTAGTAATTTTTCTTCTCAGTCTTTTCTAGGTAGCTGCACTTGCTGAAATTAACATGTTTTTCAATCAGTCTCTGCTTGTAGGGCTGATAACACTTGATGTTTATACTTACTGCTGGAGAGTGGTGTGTAGAATCAAGGCCACTGCTTGGTTCTTAAAAATATCTTATGCCCCAGAAGGGAACAAAGGGGTCACACCTCCAACCATCCTTTGGGGAGGAGTGGACCAGACAGGTAACCAAAATTGACTAAAGGAAGTATTCATCCCATACCTGTCACCCTCGGTATAAATTTGAGTCATCATGAGGATCAAGTTCTCTTTGTTCATGGCTGGTGTCCTGAGAAGACTCCAGCCCTTTATCTGCCTTTCTTCCTGATCCCTGCATTCATGAATCCCTGCATTCATGCATCCAGCTCCTGTTTGCCAACTGACTGCAGGAGTCAAGTCTGGGACTTTTCCAGGGCCTGCCCTGCAGCCCCAGTGGTGATGTGGGCATTACTGGGGGGGAAATGTGATATGGCTTGTATATAGTTGTACCTATTTTGTATTTTCCTTTTCATCACTACTGTTCTGGTAAAGCTGTGTAGTTCAGTATCCAACCCATAAGTCTCTGTCCCTACCCTCTCTCCTTTCCCTATAGGGAAAAGAGTAATTAGAGCATCTGTTATTTGTTTAATTGTGGGCTCAGAGTTAAACAGTGGTGCTCCCTTATAGAATCATTCATGTTGGAAAAGACCCATAAGATCATCCAGTCCAACCTTTAACCTAACTCTACTAACCCAGCTCTACCAGCCCACTGCTAAACCATGTCCCTTAGCACCATCTTCATATGATTTTTAAACACATTCAGGAATGGTGATTCAACCACTTCTCTGGGCAGCCTGTTCCAATGCTTAATGACCTTTTCTGTAAAAAGGTTTTTCCTAACATTCAACCTGAACCTCCCCTGGTGTAACGTGAAGCCATTTCCTCTTGCCCTTTCTCTAGTTACTAGTGAGAAGAGTCCAGCTGCTCCCTTGCTACAACCTCCTTTCTGGTAGTTGTTCAGAGCAAAATCCTCATTTCCATCTCTCCCTGTTTGGGGGTGATGGGACTACTAATATAATCTTCCCAGGGAATCCCATCAAGCTTTTTAATGTCATACTGAGTTTTGGGATAGATATACTTCATAGAGTTACGTAGTTCAGCAAAAGCTGATATACTTTTTCTGGTTCTGGTACCTTGTCTCTGCAAGCTTTAATATTGGTTTGCTTTACTAATTTGCAGGTGGCCAGATGTCATCTATGTTCCCACTCTGTACTTTGGCCAAATCAGCCAGAATTAGAAATACCATCCTGTGCTCATATCTGGTCCAGGTTAAATCTGAAGTCATGGTTGATCTTGAACACAATATTTGCATTTTTGGTCATGTTTATTTTCACCTGAATCACCTTTGCTGACTGCAAATTGAAGTTCTAGATGTTATATCTAAATTGCATGCTTGCTTAGACATTCAGGTGGATCACTGAGCATCATATCCCACCTTCCAGTATCTTCAGAATAAAGAGAGGTTGTCACTGGCTTCCTCAATCACCTTTAGAAATTTGCTGAAGAAAAATATTTTCATGTATCATAACTGCTGTTTTAGTTAAGATGAGGGCATCACTTTGTTAAAAGTGCAAAATTGACATTTAATACTTCTTAGGATATGATAGACATGTGGTTTGGATCCAAGTTGTTAATATAATTCCCGCACTTAGATAATTCACAATCTTCTTATAAATTGGCTAATTTAGTCACTTTGTTCCTCAGCAATATTGAAATGTATTGAGACAGGGTGAATTTTTTTCTTCATTTTTCTTTAATCTAAAAAGGAGCAAGTGGTCTTACTCTTTTGCAGGAAAGGTGGTTACAGTGACCTCCTCACTTCAGAAGTGTTGCAGGTCAGCCTGGATAGCCTATGGACGGACTAATTAAAAGATAAACATAGAAAGGTTTGGATTGGAAGGGACCTTCAAGACCATCCAGTTCCAACCCCCTGCATGGGCAGGGACACCTCCCACCAGCCCAGGTTGCTCCAAGCCCCATCCAACCTGCCCTTCAACACTTCTAGGGACAGGGCAGCCACAGCTTCCCTGGGCAACCTGGGCCAGGCTCTCACCACCCTCACACTCAAGAATTTCCTCCTCATGTCTCACCTCAATCTCCCCTCCTCCACTTTTCATCCATTCCTCCTTGTCCTCTCCCTCCCTGCCCTTGTCCCAAGTCCCTCCCCAGCTTTCCTGGATCCCCTTCAGGCACTGGAAGCTGCTCTAAGGTCTCCCTGGAGCCTTCTCTTCTCCAGGCTGAACACCCCAACTCTCCCAGCCTGTCTCCAGAGCAGAGCTGCTCCAGCCCAAGGATCATCTTTGTTCTCCTGTGGACTCGCTCTTGACAGAGAGACCTTCCATGTTGTGTCACAGTGTTGTTGACAGTATAAATACAATTTCCTTCCAGCCCCATCCTCTCCTGAAAGGACCAGGGAGGAAATCTTTTGGGCTAACTTGTTGTCAATGTATATGCTGTCTTGCCAAGGACTCTTGTTACTTGCTTACAAATAGCTATTATCTTACTCTTCCTTCCTTTCCCCCTTCAACAGGAAAAACCTAAATGAAGGCAACTTACAAAAAGCAGATGTTACAAAGAGGAGCAAAGTGCATCATGCTTTGAATTTTTTAACTTGAAATAGCTGTTGCTCTGGCTGCGCTCTTAAGTTGTAGAGAGAAAAAGGTTTTCCAAGTAGGTTAGTTTTTCTGGGGGTTTGTTTGTTTGTCCTGCACACCCTAGCTGACATACTGAAAGGAGAAATTTGCTGGAGTTGAGTATAAAACGGCAGGAGTAAAATCTGCAGGTGCTCAGTAGCCAAGCAGAGACTGGTTGGCAGGTGTGGCTGTGTTCACGAGTTGCTACGTGGCACGTGCAAAATGCAGTACATTGGTCAGAATAATCTGACCAACTTCTTATGTTTATGGATGTGCAGTGTCACTTAAATGGATAAATACATTATTTCCTCCTATATTCAGAGAATCACATAATGTTTTGGGTTGGAAGGGACCTTAAAGATCCATCTAGTGCATGGGCAGGGACACCTCCCACCAGACCAGGTTACTCCAAGCCACATCCAGCCTTTTGTTAGTCCTCTAACTGATCTTGGACTACTTACAGGAGGATGCGGTGAGCATGTCTGTCATTCTGCTTTTGATCAGGTTGGTTAATCACAATGTTTCTCTTCATTTTTGTAGAACAAATTCGATTAAAGAACATAAGAAACGTCTACGGAAGATGTTTGTGGTATCGCTTGCGACTGTTAAAACCACAACAGAACATAATTCCTACAGTAAAGTAAGTACATTTAATTTGCATGACAATCCATTAAAGCCTTTCTAACATTTTTATGTTTATAAAAATACATTTTTTAAAACCAAAGCAGCTGGAATTAGTTATATAATAATGGCTTTTGTGTCACAGAAGAGACCTTTGCAGTCTATTATATTTGAATAATTGATAGTTAATCACTGTTATTGAGTAGTGCTTGAAATCAAGATGGATGCTGTTTGTCCTTTTACAAAATACCTGCTAAACGAAACCAATGAACCTCAGCACTAATAATTTAGTAAACAGTGCATTTATTTGGTCCAAAAGATAATCCTCCCTCTGAAATTTGTGGTACTAGTGGTGTCTTTTGATTTAAATATTTAATACGTAAACTTACACATTCAGATGTACAATAGCAATAATCTGTATGTTACTGGCTTTATCTCCCTCAGTTGTTTGCTTATTACTCCCACCCTCAAAATATTCTGCTGTATAAACTTACACATTCAGATGTACAATAGCAGTAATCTGTATGTTAAAAGTGACTGGCTTTATCTCCCTCAGTTGTTTGCTTATTACTCCCACCCTCAAAATATTCTGCTGTTATGCCCTCTGTTGCAGCTTTTTGGGTTTTTTAGCATTGACTTTGTCTGGGATCAGGTTAAAGTCATCCTTTAAAAACAGGAAATACAGTTGTATACCTGCTCAAGACAGAGAATTAAAAAATGGAAGGAGTCTTCATTGATAGTGGCTTGCCTGAATAAAAAAATTAAGAGAAAAGAAATTAATTAGAAGTCAGAGCAACTTTTTCATCTGTGTCAAAGATATACATGCTCAGGACAGAATTTAAAAATGGAAGAAGTCTTCATTGATAGTAGCTTGCCTGTATAAAAAAAATAAGAGAAAATAAATTAATTGTAAGTCAGAGCAACTTTTTCATCTGTGTCAAAGTTGGTGTTATAACTGCAATTCTCATACCTGCTTTAAAATTTCCTGCTATTTTAATGTTTTGTCTTGAAGACTGATACCAAATGGCTTTTTATGTTATTTGTAGAATTACACTAAGCCTTGTGGATTTGTATATTTAAAAAATTCTCTCTTCCAAACAGGAAAATAGTCCTCCTTGCTGGCTGGGCATTATTTTTGTTCCTTGCATACAAAGTTTCCAAAACAGACCGAGAGTATCAAGAATACAACCCTTATGAGGTCTTACATTTGGATCCTGTAAGTCATAACATCTCTCAGCAGTCTGTACCATTATAACTGTATATTATATGTCTAGAGGGAAAATTTAAGACTTGTTTTTTTAAAGAAAATAAGTTCTGTGAATGTATCTAGTGGTCTTGTTCTTTTTTGGCATCTGGAAGTTGCTACTCCTGCTTGTTGTAGGCAGTCATTAGATACTGATTTCCTAGATCTGTGCTAATTTATAGTTTCTATGTCTAACTCCTTTAAAATTCTAATGCCTTTCTTAATATAGTAAGTTGGATTTTTTAATCTATTTTGAATCTAAACTGTGGTGTTGTTATTTCCCCCCCCCAAAAACTGAAGTCATTCTGCCTTGTGCACCCTGTGAAAATCCTCCCAATGCCCCTTTTTAGGGATGTTGCTGAATACACTGTATAAACAAGAATGGAGCTTAATTTGATTTAAGTTGTTTTATGGCAATTTTTCCTTTGTAAATGAAAGGTTGGTGATACACATTTTGATGTAGTAAAGGTTGCCTTGAGTCTCAGTTGCGTTTGTGAATGTAAACAACAAATTCTAAATAGTGATACCAGCCACTTGGTTTATTAAACTGGAACAAAAAAAAGACATGGTGTTTAGCTAGAATACAGTTGCAGTGCTTTATTTGTATTGAAGGTCTGATTGAAAATTGATATAAGAAGTTACATATCCCAAGGAGACAAACAGACCTTCTGGACATCTCTTAAACTCTTATTTAGTCTTGTCAAACTCTTTCTTTGCTTCATCTTAACCACAATACCTCAAGCAAGTTCTCTGCTTACGGTAATTCTTTTCTGATACAAAACTGCTCCTTTGAATAGCAGTAGAGTAATCTTCTCAGTTCTGAAGTCTGAGGTATGTTTTACTCTCCCATGTAAGGAAATACCCTGTGGATGCAGCTCAACACAAGGGTATGGAAGAACTCTGAACGTACCTATTTTGATTAAACTTGATGTGTCTTGTTAGTGTTGGAGAGTTCATGTACATGAACATTATCAAATATATCACTTTGCATCACTTGCTGTTAGTGTTGTTGGTGGTCAGTCTGGAATCATAGAATTGCCTCCTCCAGTTTTCATCCATTCCCCCTTGTCCTCTCCTTCCCTGCCCTTGTCCCAAGCCCCTCCCCAGCTTTCCTGGAGCCCCTTCAGGCCCTGGAAGGTGCTCTGAGGTCTCCCTGGAGCCTTCTCTTCTCCAGGCTGAACACCCCAACTCTCCCAGCCTGTCTCCAGAGCAGAGCTTCTCCGGCCCTTACCCAGCATAAGGAGAAGCATCACTGGTGCTGCTTTTCTATGAAAACCATTGTAGCAGAGATGTGACTGCAGCCAATTTCTAGCTAGACAGGTAGAACAAGACCTGCCTGTCATGTGTGGAGGCAAGTTATTCAAATTCAACCTCCTTATTCAGTTCCTCTGTGAGTGACTGATTGCTGACTTGTCTTCTCCCTCTGACGCACAGGAACAAGATAAATTTTTCCTGGTGAATGGAATCTGCTGGAACTGTGCAGTTTAAATGTTCATGTATCTGAGTTAACCTTGGTTAAACAAATCAGGCTAGGGATGAGGTCATCAGAGGATTTTCTTTTGTCATCTTTGGCAAATTTCCAAAATTAACAACCCTGAGGGAAGCATGTATGTAGTGAATTGTAATTTAATGTTTATTAATGAAAACCTGTCCATGGGCTCAAGACACGTGCAGTTTATACAGGTGAAGAAACCAATACTGGCATGTTCCCAGACCTGATAGAGGGATGGATTAAAGCCAGAGATGTTAAAAGAGGGAATGAAGAGTTGGGTGTGAAGATAGCTGGAGTAGGGCTCAAAACAGAGTCAAAGATTCCAGAGTGTGTTGTGTTTTATACCGCTGTGCTATCAGATGATGTCTGTTAAATCCCCTGGAAAAACTTCTAGTACAGATTACATGAAAATTAACAGCTTGTTTCTGTTACAATTCAAGTGGAAACTTCAGAGTTGTTGCCAGCCCTGCTGATGTGGAAGTGAGGCAGATGTTGAAGTGTTGTTAGATAATGGAAATGTTGCTCTTAAACCTGAACTTTAAAAAAAACAACACAAGAAATGGGTCTGCAGACAAGCCCTCAAAACTTTTGGTAAACGAGAATTCTCTTGCTGATTTGCATTCACACCACGGTCTGGGTGGTGGTTTTTTATTAATCTTATGTTAGTATATCAGCTTGTAACAAGAGGATTTTCCTCCAGAGGAAAGCCACAACACAGGCATAGTCCAGATAATGTACATGCACCTTGTTTTAATTAAAATAACAGTGATTTGTTTTGAATAGAAAATAGCTCTTTTTGGAGCACATCACTCAAATTCACTAATACAGAAGATGCTCAGGTAGTATTACTGATTTATTGAGTAAATGTCCCTACTGCCATGTTACAGGTGAGATCTAAGGTAGAAAGATGAAGCTCAACTCTGATTATGATTCTTTAAGATAGACACTCAGGACCATAATATTTTTTTTGGTATGTAGTTAATCCAGGGAAGCTCTGTGTTCCAAGTAGAGTGATACCAGCTGTCCTAGGCTGCTAAGCATTTCTGTAAGTCAGACCTAACCTCTAGCCTAGCTTTTGAAAATGAGGAGTAAGCAATTCATGGTAGGTGAAAAATTTGTCATTAGCTTTTCAGAGATCACATGCATGAGAAAGAAGAAAAATCAGGTTGTTTTTTTTTTTGTGATGGGCAGCATTTATATGAGCAATGAAAACCCATCTCTTCTTCTCCAGCAACCTGTTGGATTGTTTTTGTTTCAATTTTCCAGCTTCTGCTACTCCTCTGGCATTCCACATTGAGGCTGGAAACGACTCTTTTTACTTGAAGTCTGGTTGATTATGGAGCAAATTCATCCTGTGAATTAAGTGAGCCAGGCATGCTGCTGAATAATAGTGTTGGAATGTGATAGACCTAGTGTATAAAGAGAGAGTACAGCAAGTCAGGCCTCAGAGTAGTTTATTTTCTGGTTTAAATTTATTGAAACAGTGTCATTATCTTAAACCCCCAAGAAGTTTTTAATTATGCAGTTAAGGTCAGCATGCTAGGCCTCTCTGCCACAAGATGTTGCAAAGGCCGCTGGTAATGGTTCTGTGAAACTCACTAGAAAAACTTTATCTCTGCTTGTTACTAAGTTTTGTGGGTTTTCTTGAGTAGCAGAGTTCACAGACTGACCTGAAAGTTAATGCGCAGGGAGTTGTGTTGGTGGCATTTAACAACATGCTGTAGTAGAGTAAAAATGGATCTCTTTGTCAGGTGTGGGTAATGTATTCCCTTTGTTCAAGGAGTTTGAAGTAATTTACGGGTAGGATGATTCTAGTCAAAGGCATCCTTAAGTGGCAGGGCAATCCACTGTTCCTGGTGACTGACAGATTTATGTCTGCAAGTGAACCATCATACTTGATCTATGAACTCTCTGCTTAAATAGAAGAATATTGCAAGTGAGAATTCCTCGTATTCATGAATATGTTTAGGGAAATACAAGATTTATCAAGCAGGTAAAGCAGCCTTGCATTTTTTTTTTTTCCTATGGATGGATAGACAAGATATTCCAGAAAAAAACCCACAATCCCCAGCCACCTGAATGTCTTTTTGTTAGACTAGAACTTCTAACTTGTTGAAAAAATGTAGTGATTATAAAATGGTATTAGAAAAATAATGTTTCCAGAAGTGCATATGTAGTTTCATGATTATATCATATTAGATTAGAATTCTTTAGTTTAATAAGTGGTTCAGAGATAGAAGATCTTCAGATATAGAAGAATGGATTTGATTTAAGGTACTTACTAAACTTTCCTTTTTGAAGGGAGCAAGTATATCAGAGATTAAGAAACAATACCGTGCCCTCTCGCTAAAATACCATCCAGATAAAGGAGGAGATGAAGTGATGTTCATGAGGATTGCTAAGGCCTATGCAGCGTAAGTTGGGGTTTGCTTGTTGTTTTTTTTGCCTACAAAACATGGGAACTTGATATTATGGGGTGGGAAGCCTCTAGAGTGATAGCAGGGGTGACCTAAGCAGCCAGGGAAAGTGTGTTTGGGTGTGTAATGAAAGTCAAAACGTGTCTCAGTTAATGCATACGTGTTCTCTACCAGTTAGGAAGGATAACTTAATTGTTTAGCTGCTGTCAGAATACTGTGAGGTGCTAGGTCTTTTGCATTAAACTTCCATGTTGGCTAGGAAGAGTGTTTGCAGTGCAATACCTATTAAATCTCCAAGGTGACATGTCAAGAACAAAATGGCTGTTGGGGTTTTTAACCAGCCAACCCTGTTGCAAGGTTTCTGAAGCATTGCTTAGAAAACATATACACTGTTCATTTGACTTGGTGATAAAACCAAAGAGTAAAAGACAGTGTTTTAACTCCATTCCCATCTAGGGACAAAGGTGTTTCATTCTGGTTCTGACTTGGTTTTCTCTTAGCTCCCCCATGTCCCTTTTCATTTGCACTTGTCTTGCAGTCCTGATTTTTCACTCAATGCCTGTTTCCATGAATCCTCTTTTACTCCAGAGTATTTTTTGGCTTTACTCTTGCTGCAGCATTTTTTTTCTGAGAGATGCTGATGTGCAATGTTAGAATTCAGCATGAAGGAGCCCCCTTTTTATTGAATTTTTCCATAATCAAGATGTGGGCTTGGGTTTTGTGGTGCTCTTCATACATAGAATGTTAACATGGCTTTAAAAGATCATCTGTCGAAGTCCAGTCCTTTCAGACCAGTCTTATGGATATTCCATGTATGAAGCATGTAATGTTTTATGTCAGATTTGCTTATCTGAAGACAGTTGATGTTCCATGGGACTCCTGATGTATCAGAGTGATACATTTCTATTGTGTGTTTGGTATATTTTGTGAGTTAGACTAGGCAAAATATACACATTTCAGTACACAGTTCAATCCCAGTACCAACATGTTTCCCATTACCAGTCCCTAAGCAGCTCACTGTCATGCTGCTGGGCACCACACATGTGTGTGGGCTGAAGCCAGCTTGAGTTCTT
>NW_009954302.1:21096-42548 GCF_000747805.2 Chaetura pelagica
CAGATTTGCCCTTCCACCATGCTGGTCTTGCCAACTGGAGGAGAAATTCATACTTTTTAACGTACTGGGGAAGGAACATTTACACCACCAGTTGATCTGCTTAACTGTTGATGAGTGTTTATAACCAAGGCCACCTCTGGTCCCCTTTGTGCTGGGATAGAGTCAGCCTCTTTGCAGTGGGTCACAGTGAGAGCTTCCTGCCCATCACCCTTGCCCTGCCCCTCTGAGCCTTCTTCCATTGTAGGGGTTTATTGGGTCAGTCACATCACCAGAGGAGTTAGCAAGTTGGTGATTGACCTCACTGATTGTTGGAGAGTCCTGTCTGGGGGAGGTTTGAAGAAGAACTGGCTCCATGCTCACTTGAGCAGTTTTGAAATCATACTTTCTGCTTAAACACACCTGCATCGTGGTCAAAGTCTCTTCACTAGGACATTTTGGTGTTGCTTTCTGAACTCCTGCAACATCTCACTTCTTTGCTTTGCGACCTGGCACTCAAATGCTTGGTTTAATACTTCAACCACCAGTGCAGAGCCTGTGGCAGGGGCATGTCTTCAAGTAAATGAGGGTGAAGCTCCTTAGTCATACTGTCTTGAAAGATTATAAAAGCTACCTATGCAGTGAGACTGTTTGTTAGCCAATGTGAGACATCAGGGGATGTCTGAATTGTTTGCTGGGTTTCTTCTGGGAGACAATCTTCTGTAGAGTGCATGCCTGGTGGTGTTTCCTGAAGCAGTGTTCTTCCTTCTAGTAACAGGAATCAGTTTGGGATGGTCTGTTATTGCCAAGGAACTGTCACTACAGAACAGGCAGAGGAATTGTAAAATTCAGGAGGTGGTGTCTTAATTTCTTTCTCTCTTCCTAAAGATGAAACTAGGCATTTCCAGGAAAAAAACCCAACAAAATCTAAAAAAAGTAGAAAACCACACACCATGAAAGGCTAAAAGTCTAAAATGAGAGCATTAAAAGCCCATATGGACAACTTCTGCTGTATTGACTCATATTGCGTGTTAACCTTCCTTCCAAAAAAAAGATAACACCTTCAACCTTAGTTTTCTTTCAAGATTGGCTGTTTTGTAACCTGGCATTGGAAAGTGCTCTTTGCTGAGGGGTGCACAGTCACCCTCATGAAAGGGAGATGTGATTGTTCCATCTCCTGTATGAGGGTGCCCCTTAGGTGTCTGATTTCTTTTTGCTGTCCATGTGCTACAAGGATTTGCCTGTGTATCATGAAGGAACCCAGCAGTGTTGTGTCATACCAGATTTCATACAAACAACAGCAGAAGCTGTTCAGCTCATCAGACCATCTCTGGAGAATAGTAGAAATGCCACATCTAAAACTTTATGTGAAATGATTCAGAGAAATGTCTTTACTTCTGTATTAACCTCATGTCTCTTCTTTGAAACCAGCTTAACTGATGAAGAATCACGAAAAAATTGGGAAGAGTTTGGTAATCCAGATGGACCACAAGGTAACAATTATGAATAACAGAAGCCCTGTAATTTCTGTACATTGAGTGATTCTGATCATTTCAGAATCACTCAGATGTTACTCTATAAAGTAACTTTCTCCAGTGATTTGAAGCAATGCATCCAATCAGTTCTTTGCTTTTGAAACTGGCTCTGGGGTGATGCTGGGAGGGAAAGGCAGGAAAGAATTTCCTTTCACATTTCTCAAATGGCTTATTAGGGAAAAAAACAGAGGGGTTGTTTGATTTGGTTTTTTTAATTAGTCAGCTTCAGTAAGAATTGAGAGAGACTTGACATAATTAAAAGGAGGCATAAGCAAAATATAGAATAGTGCTCATCAGAAACCTGTCAATTTTAAACATTTATTAGTATTTATGATCAGATACTATAAATGTATATTGAAAAATTAACAACTAGCCAGAAACACACTTCAAAGGGGTGTAAGTGAAGATATGCATGTGTTTAAATAAATACTGGACACATACCTGCCTTTTATTTGCTGGAGGCTTCTATTTGTTAGAATGTAGCTGTATGCTACCTTCAGCTTGAGGTAGGTTGTTCTTGAGCAGGTAGCCACATGAAAATAATCCTGATTATGAAATATTAACATTTTACAGTAAATGATTCAAACTAAATTTAAAAGGGAACAAACAACCCAGCCCCTGAACCTGTGTTTCAAAGAAACAGTCTTTCCTTTCTCTTCAAAAAAACAACTATGCCACCTAAATCATAGTCTGACAAAGGCATTTCTGATGGTTCAGTTTCTTTAACTACTGTGTTTTATAGTGTAATAAATCACCTCCTAGCTTCACTTTGTTTCCTCACCAGGCAAGGAGGAGGTCTCTGTTCCTCCTGTTGCAAAATACAAACAAGATCTTGCTTCAGAAAGGTTGTCACGATATCAGCAAAACTGTAAATTTTAGCCTGGTATATGCACAAATAGCTGTCCTAGGACATTACCTGATGCTCAGCTGCTTTTTGCAGACATGGGCTACTACTTTAGTGTTGCCAAGGCATGGGATTTCAAGTCATGCAGTATGGCAGTGTCCTTGAATGGGCCTGAAGCTGTAACTTCAAAAGAAAACTCAGCCAAAAGCTGGGAACATAAACGCATGAAGGTCCTTGTGTGGTTGGCTCAATTTGCTTTAACAAACTGAAGGGACTCAGGCACCACAACTGGCCACAGTTCTCCAGGTGGGGTCTCGCCAGAGCATGGTGCCAGCTCATCTTGAGCTTCTCATCCACCATCACCCCCAAGTCCTTCTCCTCCACACTGTTTTCAGTCTGTTCTCCACCCAACCTGCATCTGAGCTTGTGATTGCCCCAACCCAGGTGCAGGACCTTGCACTTGGCCTGTCTGAACTTCATGCAGTTTGCACCAGCCCACTTTTCAAGCCTGTCAAGGTCCCTCTGGATGGTTTTATGCTAATTCAGATCTATGTCCTGTAGATGTTGCTGTTAAGAGAATAGTCTTCTATTTTCTGCAGCCTAAGTCCTTTTGAATTGAAAAGTTTCTTACCAATCATGCAGAAACTTGAAGTGGCAGAGGGTTTTGTTTTTACCATTTAGATCACTTCCCTAAAGTGACAAACTAATAAAATATTTTCCATAGAATTAATTTGCTCAAACAGTTTTCTTGCAGTTCATGTATTTACTGCACTGTATGTTTTGAAACTGCTGAAAAACTCTGCAAGGCAAAGCTCATAAATCTTTCAATGTTTGAAATATTTATCTTTTTTCATATATTAATAAATCTTGCATATCTATTTCACTGCAATATGTGTAGCTAAAATCTTTGGTGTTTAGATGTTGTGTTTAAGTCTTGTTTTATTGAATACTTGAGTCTGTTTCTAATTTAGTTTTTGATTTTGCTAAATTTGTTGGAATTTTTGCTTATTGAAGTGATAAACATGAGGATGGATGTTTTTGTAGCTTAGTGGTTTTGTTGGGATTTTTTTTTTTGTTAGAGTTAATTTGACTTTAAAACAGTTATTTAATATTTTACAGTTAATTTCTTTTCTTTCATCCTACAGCTACAAGCTTTGGTATAGCTTTGCCAGCTTGGATTGTGGATCAGAAAAATTCCATTTTGGTGAGTCAGCTTTCTTTGGTCAAGATTTTAAGATGAACTTTCAGGTGTTCACCTTAAAATGTTTGTGCTTAAACCTGAATGTTTTAGTCAAAACACAGTTTTTGGTCCTAATAAGACTTTGGTCCAAAGGCAGATTTCAGGAGTCAAAAATGTTAGAGCAGCTTAAATGTAAAAACCTTGGGAGAGTAAAGTATTAATAGGCTTGTAAGGACTTAATTGCAGATCTGTTAATGAGGTTGTACTGTGGTCACCCCTGCTAGAAAGTGTTTGTTGTTGCAAAGAAATGGACATGGAACTGTTTGTTTACTGGGGTTCTGTAGTTCCATTTGGTTTACTAGCAAAGCTGTAATCACACAGTGTCTGTGTGTTCTTTCTGTTCCAGTTGTTGCTGTAAGGTACTTGGCTTACCTGCCTGATTTCTTTTGATGTGCTAATCATCCCTGTCCACTGCATCACCCTTTCCCTGCCAACTCTTAAATTATTAAAGAAACCCACTTGAGACAATGCATGGATGATTTAAAAGATGACCCTGCTAAACTGATAGTCCTTATTTAAACACTTCCCAACTGATTACATTATTTTTAAGTTGTTCTTCAGAGATGATGACAGGCATTATGCAATAAGCTTGCATTAACCTGTAGCAGTCTTGTGGTAATACTACTTGACTGCATTTTGGAATAAAGATTACACAGGAGTGGTGTTGAGTAACTGAAATGTCTCATGTACTGTATTTCCTAATTTTTCTTTAGGTTTTGCTTGTGTATGGGTTAGCATTTATGGTTATTCTTCCAGTTGTTGTGGTAAGTATTATCTGATGAATATTCTACCCTCTGTAACCAAGCTGTAAACTAAGCTGTCTTAGACATAAGTAGAGTTGCTCATTCTTGCCTTTCATGGAGAGAGTGAGTGTTTCTTTTTTAATACATGTGGATGTTTTATTATGGAAAAGATGTAGCTGCTGTAGAATTTCCAAAAAAAAATGCAGTGCCATGGTAGAGAGAGGGCTGCAGGAAAATATTAGACAAAGCAAGAGTTAGAGACTGAGTTATGGCATTTGTCTTGTACCTTCTGTCATTCATCACATAAAATTAATGTTATATGATGAACTCAAAGGTATATTCAGTGTTGTTACTGTAGAGCCAGGACTCAGATGTCTGGCTGGTGGCACTGGAGTGATTACTGCAGGTGGAACTGCTTTGGTTTCTCCTGGCTGCCTTGGTTTTCATAGCTTCAGTTTTTATTGATCTTCTGTACACTATGAAATGTCTGCCCTTGGGATTTCTTTGTGTGAGGAATCAATTGCTAAGTGATATTCCAGGGCTCAAGCTTGCCTTACAGTCTTGCTTTTGAACCATGTTCCTTATCCAGTGATTGTACATCTGGGGCATGACATGAGGAAAGCCTCAGAAAATAGACACTCAGAAACCTTCATGTTCTTGAGAAGATGATTTTCATTTGAGGAAGTGTCCTGAGATCTTGGGAATTGCTTGCATCTCTGGGTGTGGAGATTCTTTTCTTTGAGAGTCTTTCTGCATAACTGAAGACTTTCTGTAGAAAGTGAAATGTCAACACATTATTGAATAAGCCTAAAATCCAGAGTACAATCTCTACATAATTTTCCCATCTTTCCTTCTTGGGTTTCATTTGCTGTCTGTGAATGCTTTTTTGTGTACATGTACTTTTAGTGGTTTATAGCAGGTTTGTCACAGCTCCAGTGAAAGTAAACATACTTCCTGTTGTTATGAATGTCCTGAGCAGAGAAAAAGAATAATCTGCCTCTTCTTGCCCCTATACCACAGGTAGATTTCTGCATTCAGAGTTGTCACAGTAAATTTCTTCTATAGTCAGAGAAGAGGAATAGTCATTTTTATGGAGCAAGTTATTTTATCTTTTCATTCTGAAGTAGACATGCAAGATGATTCATGCCTTTAATGGGCCTGTTTCTCTTTCCTGTAACAATAAAAAAGCCAAAGTTAACTACACTGTAGTCATCCTGTATCTGAGGTAGGCATCTAAAATAAAGTGAGGCTGGTTCCACCCTTTGAATCCAGATACACAGAAGAAGAAAACACTGATATGTAGTTCCTTCTACTGACCTGAATACTGTTCTGTACAGTAGGTGAGAGAGAGAACCTGTATCTGCAAAAGCAGTTGGAGCAGCTTCCTTAATATAGGTGGGCTCATGGCAACCTCATGAAGTTTTAACAAGGCCAAGTGCAGGGTCCTGCATCTGGGTAGGGGCAATCCTGAGCACAAATACAGGTTGTGGGGAGAATGGATTGAGAGCAGCCTTGAGGAGGAGGACCTGGGGGAACTGGTGAGTGAAGAGCTCGACATGAGCTGGCAATGTGCACTTGCAGCCCAGAAACCACCCATGTCCTGGGCTGCATCAACATCAGTGTGGGCAGCAGGGCCAGGGAGGGGATTGTCCCCTCTGCTCTGCTTTGGTGAAACCCCACCTGGAGAACTGTGTGCAGCTCTGGAGCCGCCAAGATAAGAAAGACCTGGAGCTGTTGGAGAGAGTCCAAAGGAAGCCACGAAGACAATCCTTGTGCTGGAGCAGCTCTGCTCTGGAGACAGGCTGGGAGAGTTGGGGTGTTCAGCCTGGAGAAGAGAAGGCTCCAGGGAGACCTTAGAGCACCTTCCAGGGCCTGAAGGGGCTCCAGGAAAGCTGGGGAGGGGCTTGGGACAAGGGCAGGGAGGGAGAGGACAAGGGGGAATGGATGAAAAGTGGAGGAGAGGAGACTGAGGTGAGACCTGAGGAGGGAATTGTGGAGTGTGAGGGTGGTGAGAGCCTGGCCCAGGTTGCCCAGGGAAGCTGTGGCTGCCCCATCCCTGGCAGTGTTGAAGGGCAGGTTGGATGGGGCTTAGAGCCACCTGGGCTGGTGGGAAGTGTCCCTGCCCATGCAGGGGGTTGGAACAGGATGGTCTTGAAGGTGCCTTCCAACACAAACAATCATTCTATGATTCTGTGAGAGCTGTTTCAGTGCTTCATGGTAGCTGATGTGGTTTTATTCTGCCACATGTCAGGGTTCCTGGTGGTATCGATCGATACGTTACAGCGGGGATCAGATTCTCATCCGGACAACTCAGATCTACACGTATTTTGTCTATAAAACACGGAACATGGACATGAAACGTGAGTCAAAGGCATCTTGAAATGTTCTTGTGTTCACCTGGAACTCTCCGTCTGATGCTAAAATGCTTTTGCTTTAGGAGCCTTTGTTATCTTAAAATAATGTTTATGGTTCTTTTAGGGTGTTTTAAAAAACTTCATTTAGTTGCAGGTGAAAAGTGTTCTGTAAAACTGGAGGAGGGGAGATGGAGGTGAGACATGAGGAGGGAATTGTGGAGTGTGAGGGTGGTGAGAGCCTGGCCCAGGTTGCCCAGGGAAGCTGTGGCTGCCCCATCCCTGGCAGTGTTGAAGGGCAGGTTGGATGGGGCTTGGAGCAACTTGGGAGAGTAGATGAGACTTCTTTAGTTTAGGGAGTTCACTGCAAACTTGGTCTCCTCTTTCACCAAATGTCTTGTCAGCAGATGATCATACTGAACCTTGCTCAGAACCACAGCTTTGAGGGTTGCCTTGTGTCTCCTACAGACTGGTTAAAAATGTAACCCTGAGTTGCTGAAGGGTGGGAATGAAGTTTTTATGGCTAAGGGTTCTGAAGAAATCACTTGTTGTCATAGAATATTGCTGATATTTTCTCTCTCTGCCTCCAATTGTCTCTGCAGGGCTGATCATGGTTTTAGCAGGGGCATCAGAATTTGATCCTCAGTACAATAAAGATGCTACAAGCAGACCAGCAGACAACATTCAGATACCACAGGTGAGTCATATCTAGAGATGTTTTGGGAATAACTGACCCCTTCATGAGAGGAGGGAGATGACCAGCTAAGAGACTTCAACTTCTTGAGGCATTAATTTTGTTGAGATGTAATTGAGTCTTTTCAGAAATAGGAATTAGAAACTAGATTTGATTTAATTTTGAAAGGAAAGGTAACATTAAGTGGTGGCAGTGCTTAGCTTAAACTGAGTATGTTTTTGAGGAGTGAACTAAGTCTGGAATTAGTGTGTCAGTCCTTATAAATTTTGAGTATACATATAAGGAGGTGATTGCCATTTGATAAAGTTTCTCTAGATCATTAACACACACCTGGTGAAATATGTTAATTCTGAAATGAAATTAGTAGTTAATGTCTGAATTCTCTTTAAATATTAGAGATTTCTCCATTAATTTCAGTTCCCCTCTGGTTGCCTTTTATTTTCGTTTCCATTAAGTCTTCCCAACAGAGGTGCCGTAATGCAAATTGTGGCAAGTAATGATTGCTAGCAGAGTTTTAGGAAGTCTTATTTAGCAGAAACTGACTGGTTTAAGAGCACAGTATACAGAATGCTCCAATGAAATGTTTTGAGTTGGCAAAATGAGGGGAAGTAGTCTTCCAGATTTAAGCTTTACATGCACACAACTTAATTTTCAAGTCATAAACATGAAGAAAATAGATGGAGATGCCTCTTAACTTGTCTTTTGTCTCTTTTACAAATTCTTTTTCATCTTGTGGACTTCAAGAGAAAGAGCTGGAAGTGTAGTTAGGTGAGGTTTCTCAGCAGGCATTGTGCTTGGGAGCACATGACTGGGAAAGATGACCTTGCTGATCAGATCTTCTCCTGTGCTGCTGCAAGCACTGCGATTGTGTGAGCCCTTTACATTTAATCATTCTGTATTTAAAATGCAGTCAAGCTTCTTTAACCACATCCTACTGAGAAGCTGTTCCAGAACTTGCTGTTCTAGTGGTTAGGAGTCTTGTTTGTGATCAGTTTATCCCCATGTTTTTGTCATTATTCTTGAGTCTGAGCAATTCTTGCTGTATGTATCCTTAATGTGTTTACAGACAGAAGCAGTAGCCCATTTGTACTCTTTTTGTCTTTTAATTTGCTGAACTAAGAGGGCTGTTGTCTTTTAATCCCCTCTTTCCCAGAAGGCTTCTCATGTCCTTCATGCTGCTAAATGCTGTAAGGGGTCCTGTTCCCAGTTGATATATTTCTGAATATGATATTATTTTTTAAATTGTCTGCTCAGAATTATCTGCACTATCATAGAATCATTAAGGTTGGAAGGGATCTTAGAGGATCATCAAGTTCCAACCCCCTTGCCATGAGCAGGGAACTACTAGATCCTATGGTAGGTCTTAGCAGTGCCTTAGCCAGTGGCACTACTATTCCTGTAGCTCTGCAGGGAATAACTTGCACCATCTTCTTTTCCACAACTGTTTCACAGGGTGGTTTAATACAACTAGTGTGGGATTGCTGAATTTTCTGCTTTTCTCTTATATACCCCTGTTTGCCAGCTAACAAGCTCCCATCTTTGAGCTACAGTCCTTGTTAGTGTGCAAGTGCATGACCTTGCATTTAATACTCTTGGATTTTGTTCCATTTCTAAAGCTTCACTAATCACTGTCACCTGTGTCCTTTTTCCTCTGAGCAAAGGGCAGTATGAGTCTCTGAAGCATCGATATATGAGGGTATTGCTGATAATTTTTGTTAGTGTATCCTGCTTTTTTATTTCATTGTTTTATCATAAATCCAGATTTGATACTTTTAATCAAAAGTTTTCTTACCAGTTTTGGTCTAGTGTTATACCAGGTTGTGCTCATAAGGAACTTCTTGTTAGAAGGTCTTTTTTCAAGTGTCAGGAAAGATTACTCAAAGGCCAGCTTATCCTGGCTGTTGATATCCTAACTTCCCTTTGTGGCTGGAGATTTTGGAACTTCAGTCTCTCCTTGGGTGACTTTTTGTCCTCAAAAGTGAAGCTTCTGGGACATGGATTGATTCTTATAAATGATGAGCTCCTGTTACTCAGCTTTGCAGTCTCTCCATCCAGGGTCTCCAAATTCAGGTGGGAGAGACCTGTTTGAACTGCACATCTTGGTCTAATCAGGATCAAGGGAGGTCATCCTGAATAAAGAACACAACATTTTGCTCAAGGTGATGCTGTTTATGTTGAAGTTAAAACACTTCATCTTCAGCCAACCAGAGAGTTCAGACTTTATAACTGTCCTTCTTGAGATACCCAAAACAACTTCTGAGCAGCTTTACTAGATCTGAGAGGGGTGAAAGGTCTCAGGGTGACCCTGTTGCTAGTGCCTGTTGAGTTTAATGTAAATACCTTAGAAATATAGTTGAATCTAGTCAACTGTCAAAACAAAATTGGACTTTCAAAATATTTATCAATAAAAATGTACTCAATGCTATTCATGGCAAATTTATTGTGAGCAAATCCTTACTTCCCCTCTCCCTCCCACATTGAAACAAGGCATCTAAAGGTACTTTTTGGAGCTGGGTTATCAATACAAATGGCTAATGTTCATCTCCACAGAACTTCCCAGGGGAAAGCTACTTCAAGGCTTGCTTTTATGATTGGAAACCTTTTCCTGTATTTGTTTCTCTTTAGCACCAAAATAGCTATTGGATTAACTGTTTTTTATTTCAGCTAATCAGAGAAATTGGTGGCATAAACTTGAAGAAGAATGAGCCTCCACTCACCTGCCCTTACAGCCTGAAAGCCAGAGTTCTGCTGTTGACTCATCTTGCCAGGATGAAAGTTCCTGAGGTCCTTGAAGAAGGTAGTGGCTTCTCCCCAGATAAATCCATTGCATGCTGCAGTATTTATAATTCTTGTCCACTAAGGAGTTACATGGATCTCTGCTCAATAACCTCTATGCAGTGTACTTAATTTTTCAACTTTAATGACTCTTGAAAACATTTGCTTAGCATTTACTCCTTCTCTGGACAGCCCTGTAATACAGATAACCTACTTTTTAATGCTTTTTGGCTACAAATGTAACTGATAATTTTTTTTCTCTTTGTAATGGAATGAAAAGTTAAACACGTGAAGTGTATTTGCTTTTTAGGGTAAAGAAATCCAAGATAAACTTAGTATTGTTCTCAGACATTTCCATGCATGATTATTTTTGGATTCTTTTAGTCCACTAAAGCAGGGATGGCAGGATTAGCACTTGAAGTAGCAGTTATGTATGAGCTTCAGTTTTTGTTGCTTGTAAATACACAAACTGAAATGTTTCTAATTTTGATTCTTAAATTTCTACCATGAAACTGATGGTTTCTTAGACTGACCAGCAACCTTGAGATATTCTATATTTTAATGCAAATTAAGAATAAAACCCCACAACAAACCAGTGAAGAAGCTTTGGTTCAAATTTTCCAGTTTCTTTCAGAAGAAAAGTGATCAGGTTTAAGTCACTAAAATCACTCATCTTCCTTGCTACTTAGTTACTGTGCATGCTTACAACTAAACAGATGTGTATCCAAAAGTAGTACTTTACAAATGGTTTTCCCAAAACTGATGTTCCAGTTAAAATCAAAAATCCTTTTTTAATCCTGTGATGACCTGAATATTTCATGCTATTTTAATAAAACTGGCCAGTTGTCTGTGCCATTCTGTTGCTTTTTTAGATGGATCTAATAAGTACTTCTTCATTTGGTGTGGAAGCTGCTTCTCTGGTTTACAAAATTTGTGCTCCCTCTTAGTTGCTTTTCCCTGTTTTGTTGGGGAATGTTACAGGTGGATGTGCCAGTGAGAATAAAGTGACATTTTCAATAACACAAGAATGGATAGAAATGAAGGCCACGCTGTTAGATGTCCAGTTCACTTGACTGTTTTTTTTCCTAATAGCAGTGCAGCATAATTGCAGCCACTTGTGTCTTGCAGATCAGCAGTTCATCCTGAAAAAGAGTCCTGCACTACTTCAAGAAATGATTAATGTGATCTGCCAACTGATAATAATGGCTCGAAGCAGGGAAGGTAAGCAAAGAAATTTATAAGTAAAACTAATACACGTGGTTCTTCATGGCAACATTTGTCAAGTCTTTGGTTCTTGTGGGAAACTTAACCTGTGATATTTACAAATGCCTAAATGCGCTTTTGTTCTTTTTATTCTACTTCTTTATTTTTATTTGAGCTCTCAATTTTGAGAATTGAAATGCTGCCACCAAGCCCTATGACATGTTGAGTATGTCTGCTCAGCTTCTTTTTGCAGTTAAAGGTTTCTCCTTTTGAAAACCTGCTCTTAAACATCTGGGCTGGTTTTGGTAGCAAAACATTTAGTATAAGATAAATTAAACCTTGTGTTCATCTGTCTTTTTTAAAGTTCTTCCTCTCCTATGTCACTTGCTTTTTTGGATCATTTCTTTGTAGGTTGCTCATGTTTCTCTATTTCAAGATCCTCTGCTGTTTATCTTGCTTTGTAGCTTTGTTCTGAACTTGCAGGGGCTTTGCTGTAATTGCCATAGAAATGACAATTTAATTGAAATGTAATATTTAAGCTCTTTTATTTTTTTTACTTTAAAAAAACAACTATGCTTGAAGATGGTTGCTTGCAATGTAAAATAACAAAGTTCAAATATTGTTGAAGGGCTTAAATGGAGACATCTTTTTAACTTGTTTATAAGCCCTTCCATAAATGTTGGTGTATATATATATATTTTTAAATCTGGATATTTTTAAAAATAAAAATACTTCAAACCTCTGACAGATTTCTCTTAAGGTGGTGTATGTATCAGTTCAGTCAGTTTTTAGTTACTGTTCAGCTTTTTCCAGCCTGGTGGAAAAGATGACAATTGTGAGATAAAACTTGTTCTACTCTCTTGCCTGATTTCTGCAGTCTGAGAGACTTTATTTTACATCCCTGAAAATGTGCTTTGCTCTGTGGCATCCCTTCCTTGCATCCAGTGTTTCGTGACAATTAACTGGCAGTCACTAACCAGCAGGTCTGAATTATCTTGATGGCTTCTTTGAGATCATCCTTAAGTATCATGAAGTAGGTAGCTGCCCTGCCAACCTTGCTGAAAAATCATGGCATGTGTTCTAGGAAATGCCTGAGAAAAGTGAGGCAGCAGTTCAGCTGTCCAGTCCAAGTGCAGCTCTTAATTCAGGCTGGAAGCTGCAGAGTAATGTGGAGGTTGTGGTGTGACCCAGGTGTGCACTGTTCCTTCACAAGCAACTGTGACTTGCATTGAAATTTGGGATGTTTAATGTAATGTGTTTTGAATGACTTTATGATCTTAGGTTAAAGGTCACCTTGTCTCATGCACTTTGACAAACAGAAGCTGTTGAAATACAGAGTCATAGACTGTCTTGGGTTGGAAGGGACCTCTAAAGGTCCTCTAGTCCAACCCCCTACAATAAGCAGGGACATCTCACACTAGACCAAGTTGCTCAGAGCCCCATCAAGCCTGACCTTGAATGTCTCCAGGGATGGGGCCTCCACCACCTCTCTGGGCAGCCTGTTCTAGTGCTTCACCACCCTCAGTGTAAAGAACTTCTTCCTAAATCTGCCCTTTTCTAGCTTAAAACCATCACCCCTTGTCCTGATGTTCCATGTTTTTGTGAACAGCTCTTCCCTAGCCTTCTTGTCTGTGCTGTAGTGGCATTCATTTTGTGGTGGAGGCAGTTGGGTGTTGTTAAAAGCTCTGTCCTCACAGTCCATTCTCAGGCAATATAAAGTCAGAGTTATTTTCAGAGACCAAAATAATATTCTCCAATCTTGTGAAAATATTTTTCTACTGTCATATGGATGATAAGTCAGTGCTTTAAGAAAGAGAAGAATTTCTACTCTGACTAGTGCTCTGTGGTCTCAAAGCTCTAGGTTAATTTCCTGCAAAAGCCAGTTTGTCAGAAAATATTTAGGGTACTTTTATTAGCTTGTTTTATATTGTTGGTTGTTTGGTTTTTTTAAATTTAAAGAAACCTGTGACTTTCCTTAGCAACAACCAAAAAAAATGATGGGGGAGGTGGAAGATAGGTCAGATGAAAAGTAAATTTTGTGCTGTTCAGTTGGGAGATCAGTCTTTCAATTACTTTTTATTTTAAAGGTAGGAGTTATAAATGTGTTACTTACCAGTATCTCTAGCTGGATAGTTCCTTTCAGGTGTTATTTACCTCTTTGCATTCCATATAGTCTTCAGTGTTTATTAATATACTGGGTTAAAAAAAAGTTCTGCTATATAGTTTGATTGGAAAGCTCATTATATTTATAGCTTGCTGTAATTAATGAAGAAACAAGCCACTTGAGGGGAGAGGGGAACATGGAGCAGAGGTGTCTGAGGGATCTTTCAGGTGCATTTAACATGGTCTAGTAGCTGCTCAGAAATTTGCAGCAAGATTAAGGTTAAGGATGGAGAAAAACAACATGCTGAAGACACCAAATTTCTGTTTTGTTGGGGTTTTTTTTGGTCAGATTTATTACTTTTTCATATTTAATCTGTAAGGTGTTAAAAAATGCACTTAAACTTGCCTTGTATCAACAGGCATGGCTGTTGGCACTGAAATATTGAGCAGTTTTGGCTTGGGTAGCTTTTTGGTCAGGTGCAGGTTCCAGCAGGTTCCACTCCTCACCCAGGTGTCAGGAAACCTGCCTTTATCCACTTCTGTCCTTGCCTTGATGGTGTGATAAACTGGATCCTACAGCCCTGGCAGGGTGGGCATCATCCTCCTGAAAATTGCCCCTGAGCCCCTGTTGTTGTGTCCCAAATATACTGACACCAGCCACTTACCAGATATCCATACCAAATACACACATTTGTATACATGTATTTGTGGCTGTACACACACAGATGTTTCTGTTCCTCCTTATTTATTTATATTCAAAACATCCCTGCAAACAGTCAAGGTAATCAAAGGTGGATTGTTTTTTTTTTCTCAGGAAAGGTTCCAAAGTACAGAGAGAACAGACATGCTGATCCTTCAATAAAATGACAGGCATCACAAATTACAAGTGCTTTCTGTAATAAATGTTTAAAATTGCCTTCAGTTCTTTCATATGCCCCAATGAGTTCAGGAAAGAAAAATTTAAGTAGCTGAAATTCCTCTTGGCTCACAGTAAAGTACATATGGAAAAACCTAAACGTTGACTCACAGCAGCTCCAGGGGGATTTTACAATGAGTTTTCTAAACAGGGTTTGGAAAAGTCTTGCTTAGGAGTGGATGGCTGTCTAGCAAAGTTAAATACCAATATGTGGAAACCTCTCTGCTTTCCTTTTTTGTTTTCTTTCCAGACATGATGATGATGATTAAATTATTTTCTTTTTTCTTTTTGCTCTGGTCTGATTAAAACTTTTTTCTTGTCTGTCTTTTAACCATTTTAATTCCATCTAGTGTTTTTCTCCTTGTACTTTTAAATGGTAAGGGAATTATAGGAAATTTCTAAAGGAAAAATCAAATAGTTATTTGCTCAGACACCCCTCTTCACCTTTAGGTTTAATTCAGTAAGCCAAGCCTTTGATATTTTTCACAGCTATTCTTGTTGCCTTCTAACATCTGCTCTGCTTAGCTTCAAATATACTTCTTTTTCTCTGGCATGAACATAAAGGTATCAGCCTATTACATGTCTCAAGATGAAAATCTTATAAATAATGCATTGTGTTCTTAAAGCTTTATGTCTACTGATAAAAAGTATTTAATGATAGGTTTACAAAGTAGGGCTGAACATGTTATACAAATTTAAAACACGTTGCTTTTTTCTTTTTATACTGAAGTGGTGGTTTTGTCTATAATAATTGCATAGATACCTTGTGCTGTTGTTCCCTGAGAGAGTGTTAGATGGAAGTCTTTCCCTTTCTTACTGTTCAGCTGTGATAGCCTAAATAGAAGGAAGAAAATGTCTGCTGACAGAAAAGTTGCCTGGTTAATTATGCTGGACATTTTAAGATGCCTCTTTTTTTGGCTTGCCTGAAAGCAAGGTTTTCTGCAGTCTGGAACAGCAGTAAACACTGTAAAACTGTAAGAAGACAAAAAAATATTAAAGATTCTGCCATCTGTTTCATTCTCCCCAAGAAAGGGAGTTCCGTGCTCCATCTTTGGGATCTTTGGAAAATTGCATGAAGCTTTCCCAGATGACTGTCCAGGGGCTTCAGCAGTTCAAGTCTCCCCTCCTGCAGCTGCCTCACATTGAAGAGGACAATCTTAGGAGGGTCTCCAATCATAAAAAGGTATCAAACTCTGAATTCTACTTGACAACATCTTGAAACATATTCTGTTGCTTCTTTTACCTATTTGCCTATAAGGTCCTGAATTCTAAAGAGAATAAAAATACATGAATCTTTCCAGGAATTCCATACAATGTTCCTGGATCTGTTTCTATAAAGCCCATCTTAGGAGGTAGGAATTAGGATCAGAGATCCTACAAGTGTAAAAGAGAACAAAAGATTGGCCTGTGTTGGCCTCACAAACAGAAGGAACAGTTTCCTTCTTATTACAAAGTATTATGTCCTATTAAATATAAGATTTTTCCAGAATACAGGTGGTTTTTTTTTTCCTTGTTTGGCTTTACATAATTCTTAATCTAGTTTGACAGAAAATACACTTGGAAGGTAGCACAGAGGAATGAATGAGTTAAAAAAATGTCAGTTAACCTGAGAAGTATTTAAGATTTTGTAATCATTTATATATGAAAGAGGGGCTTTGAAAAAACAAAAAGCTATTGCTATATGATTGTAGTTGGGCAAGTGTTGGTATTTGTAGAATTTCAGGACAATTGAATTGTTTAGCTGTAACCAACAGTCCTAGGTGATGTTTAAGTGCTTCAGTGTCCTTGTGAAGATTTCTTAAGTGTTGCATTTTTAAAACCCTTTTGAAGATTCTTGTTCATCAAATAGTCAAGTAGCCTTTTCCTTGGTATAAAATAAAAGAATCATTCTCCTAGAGGTACCATCACTTTTCATAATCCAGCCCTAAAATACAGGGAGGAGACAAAAAAATGTACCCATTTTTAGGTGTATTTTTTGACACGTGCAGTGTAAGTACAAGAATTAATACTTTGGATACCTCATAATCCCACCTGTCCCTCCCCTGAAAGAGGGAAGAGACTAATTAATTAGGCTTGTTTGCCCATGCATTGAGATCTTCAAAAATAGTCTCCTAGACTGGAGATATGATCAGTCAACCTGGATGCATGAAGTTGTTCTTAATAAAATACATACACGTATAGTGGTGAGGTAATGAAGCCTTCAGACAAATCTGTGTGTATTTTTATCCTTTTCCCTCTGCTCTGCAGATATGAAAAGGAGTAGTTTTCTGTTTGTTTGCAGTTCATGATGGAAAAAAAAAAAGTAACTTACACTTAGTTGATCCTGCTAACATAAATCTTAAAACACTGAAATGCTCTATCAGACTAAAGAACTTGATTAATAAGATTTCTTGGCTCAGCTTTCTAAAAAAGCTAGTTGAAACAATAGTTTTATAAGAAAGCTGTCCAGTTTCCAAGGGGTTGACATACCAAGGAACACACCAATGTTCAAAGCAGGTCTGAATGCATCCTCTTTGTTTTGTTTTTTCTCAAAACATAGGTTTGCTCGTTTCCTAAATGATGCTTTTTAAACACACAACAAATCAAATGGTGTTTGTATTAGTAATGTAGGGACACAAGTGATGTATTATCAAGAGTTTGTCGACTGTTTTCTTTCCTACCACATGACTGACTTTTATATATTTTTTTTTTTTCCCCTTTTAATGCAGTATAAAATCAAAAGTATTCAGGATTTGGTGAGTTTGAAAGGTCCTGATCGTCGCAATTTGCTGCACTTCCTAGAAGATAAGAAATACGATGAAGTTATGGCCGTCCTTGGCAGCTTCCCCTATGTCACCATGGATATAAAGCCCCAGGGTGAGTGGGAGGTCCTTTTCTTCTGTGTATGTTGCTTTTCTGACCTCTGGTCTGTTGGCAGTGAGGTTTTGGAGGAGACTGAGACACAACTCCCAGTTATTTATGTGGCTTGGAAATGATGTTCTCTCCTTGAGTGGCGGGCTCTTCTAGGTGAGATTTATGGTCGGAGGAGATAAAACCCATGGACACATTTCACAGGTTCCCAATAGTTTCTCTTACAGGAGCCTATCTGATATTTCATCTGTTGATTTAATATATCACCAGCCATGTGGAATTCTGGTGGAAATACCACTTTTATTAGCTATCTTAAAAAGTTGTGCTTATTCCAGAATTTATGCTCTGCTTGCTGCAGCATTGAGAGTCCTTTGTGAGACTTTTGAGTTGGAGACACTGATGACTAAATATTCATGGGTTCCTTTGTGACAATCCCTGGATAATTTTTATATCTGGCAGAATTTGTGCTCTCTCTGTTTAGCTACCCTTTGTGCTATTTCAGCGACTGCACAGTGCTTTTCCACTCTGAGGATGAGGTACATTAGTTCCTGTCATGCAGCCTTTCAGTGGGAAGTGAATTGGTTCTGCCATCTAAGACTTGTTTTTAATTTATATTATTACTGTGGCTGCAATTATCAAATTAAAGATGTGATATGTTTGGGGTAGCTTAATTTGTTAGTTTATGGGTGGTTCTTTGTGAGAAGCAAATGTGAATGGAAATAACCATACTGGAAGCAAATGTCAGTTCATTTTGGTACTTCTAAATGTTGTTTATCTGTGTTCTTTTTCAAAACAAACAGACTTCATCTCACTGTAGCAGAGGATTGTGCACAGTCCTGTTAATCTGCTTAAAATGCAGTCTTGGAATACCTTCCAGTATTTTGGCAGGCAATCCTTTTCTGCTCAGGGTTCTTTTGTTACACAAGGTATAACAATTCAGGTGTGGAATGGAGAATTAAGCAATGCAGATGCCCCATCCCTGGCAGTGTTGAAGGGCAGGTTGGATGGGACTCTGAGCAACCTGGTCTGGTGGGAGGTGTCCCTGCCCATGCAGGGGGTTGGAACTAGATGATCTTTGGGGTCCCCTCCAACCCAAACCAGTCTGTCTGCTTTTCTGTTTAGTTCAGTCCTGCCATTATATAAAAATATATGTATAAAACTAGTGAATAGTAAAACTTCTTTCTCAAGGGGATGGAAAAAAGTAAAGAAAACTTCTACACTGGTATATAACTCCATTCCTCCCCAATCTGGGGCATTCTCCAGTTCATAGGTTGGAGATAGAAACTCCTCAGTGGTTTTCCTGTGGGTTTAATGTTGGATGTTTTAGTTAAAATAATCATTACTGTTCTTTTTTTTTTCCTTACCTCATATTTAGTGCATTAAACTTTTTTTTTTTTTTCCCCCTATTGTTAATGTGGCATTGAAATTGAGTTGTTAATCATGAAAGTCAGGAAAATCAAAGTTATGATTCCCAGAACAAATGTAACAGGATCCCTTTGGTCATGGGTGGTATTTCATGTTTCTGAAGTTTTATGCTTATGTATATACTGCACCATATTACAGAGTGATGGTTCCCACAGCAGCTATAACTTTGAATTTTCTAACTTTCATGCAATTAAAATTTCAAACTTAATGTTGCTGTTTTATAGTTTGCTGAATTACCAGCCTTCACCCTGACATACTTTATTTGATGTTGTTAGAGACCTATTAAATAACATTTAGAAATGATTTTTTCTTTTAAAGTTCTGACATTTGTATGCTTATATTTAGACATGGCAAAAGCAAAGTTTAATGGAAAAAAGGGCTTGAAAGAAATTTAATAGATGTTTTCCTTTTCTTTTTACACTAGTTTTGGATGATGAAGATAGCAACAATATTACAGTAGGTTCTCTTGTCACTGTTCTGGTCACCCTAACAAGACAGACCATGGCAGTAAGTATTAAGACTACTTTTTCATTCAGGCTAACTGCAAGTATATGGTAATGCCAGGCATATTTCTTTGCAAGCTAACATAGTGTTTTGTAAATATAACTGTAACACTAAGATTTGAAATGGAGAACTCGTGCTCTTAATCCTCCCTTATGTTTTTGTTTCTGAATGAGAAAGTTTTCCTGGAATAAACCCAAAGTTCAGTCTGACCCGTTGCAGTTGCCTAGGGAACAGTAAAAGAATATGGCAAGTGATACTCCCTGAGGTTAGTAAATAACAGGAAAAGAGACATTCAGAAACTTAGTTCTTGAACTAGAATAAAATACTCACTTAAGTCCTTAGGACAGTGTTTGATTTCACTGTATGTGGGTTCATAATGTTATGTATCATTGGGGAGTTTTAGACACTTTTATGAAAGACACTCAGTGCAGCAGGATAGACATAACTTCATGTAAAGAAGGTACAGCAGTGCCATATGGAGAAACTGGACTGCTGAACTGGTAAGAGTGTGGCATAACCTAAGGCAGTACTACACCCTAGCAGTTAGATTTCTGACTTGGGTTTATCTGTTACCTTAACACGTAGTAATAACTTTCTTTGAACAAAAAAATGCACAGAAACTGATCAAACTTTTACATGACAAAAGCCGCAGTGTCAAATTTTGCATCTGTGGTATTCAGGTAATTGTCTAAGTAAGCAAAGTCTGAATCATTCCTCTAAGGTAAGGCACACAACCATGAGTATTACAGCTGAGGAACAAGCACACATTGGATGTGTGCTGGAGCCCAGAAACCACCTGTGTCCTGGGCTGCATCTAAAGCAGTGTGAGCAGCAGGGCCAGGGAGGAGATTCTGCCCCTCTACTCTGCGCTGATGAGACCCACCTGGAGAACTGTGTGCAGCTCTGGAGCCCCCAGCACAGGAGGGACATGAAACTGTTGGAGAGAGTCCAGAGGAGGCCACCAAGATGATCCTTGGGCTAGAGCAGCTCTGCTCTGGAGACAGGCTGGGAGAGTTGGGGTGTTCAGCCTGGAGAAGAGAAGGCTCCAGGGAGACCTTAGAGCACCTTCCAGTGCCTGAAGGGGCTCCAGGAAAGCTGGGGAGGGGCTTGGGACAAGGGCAGGGAGGGGGAGGACAAGGGGGAATGGATGAAAACTGGAGGAGGGAGATTGAGGTGAGACATGAGGAGGGAATTGTGGAGTGTGAGGGTGGTGAGAGCCTGGCCCAGGTTGGCCAGGGAAGCTGTGGCTGCCCCATCCCTGGCAGTGTTGAAGGGCAGGTTGGATGGAGCTTGGAGCAACCTGGGCTGGTGGGAGGTGTCCCTGCCCATGCAGGGGGTTGGGACTGGGTGGTCTTGAAGGTCCCTTCCAACCCAAACAATCATTCTGTGATTCTGTGGCTGAAGCCATTCAGCAGAAAGCTGTCTGTATGTAAGTACATGTGTTTAATCTGTGGAATTTCAGAATGCATCACCTCAGTGATAACTGAGGAAGTAGCAGGTATAAAGGAAAAGCATCCTGTCCATGTGCTAGATCTTAAACATGAAGGAAACTGACAATTTTGAGCATATTGAAATGTACTTGAAAGTTAATTTACACGTTTGAAGCAGATAGAAAACTCATTTATCACATTTTCTAAATGAACTCACTAGGTGATCTGGCATTGAGATACATCACCTAAAAACTAGAGCTTGCCTTTTATATGATGCCTTTTGGTAGTGATATCTCATCTTTGCAATATAATGTATCTGGTAAGACAGCTCCTTAATGACTGAATTGTTTCTAAATGACACATAGTATGTTTTGAAGAAAAAATGTATTAAAAAAATCCCATTTGCATAGGGATATTGTAGCCTGCATGATACTAACATTGTGTTTTGTCTTAATGTGTCAGATTTCTGATTTCAGCTGTGTTTTTTCTGGTGTATTTTCCTGTGTCCCTTAGCAGCAGTGCAGCTGTTGAAGTTTCTAATGCTTTGGCAACTGGAGCAGACTTTGTATTTTACTACTACTTGCTTTTGTGATACAGGATTTCTATGCTTTATAAAACAAGTAGATTCCTTGGAACAAGATGGCATGTTGTTACTAAATTTCTTTATTATGCTAGTGGTAGAGAAATCCTGGAATGTTGAAAATAGTGTTTAATTTTGATGTTAATCTCCTGTTGTGTTTGTCACTGATAAAAGAATTTGCCACAACCTGCAGACCTGGTTAAGGTGCTTTAGTTTGAGTTCAAATCTAAAATAGTAATGTGCTCTTTTGTTACAGAAGAGAAATTAATTGTTTTTCACATCT
>NW_009954302.1:42688-55089 GCF_000747805.2 Chaetura pelagica
TTTCCCTAACTAGGAAGTGTTTGAAAAGGAACAGTCTATATGTGCAGCAGAAGAGCAGCCAACAGAAGATGGGGTGAGTGAAGAAGGAATGTTCCTTTTGTTAGCTGAAGAGAATTTTTTTTCAGATCTTGAGTTGCTAATTGTGTGCTTCTCAAGCCTGTTTATTTTATTTTTTCTTTAGAAAAGCCTATTGAAATGTGTCTTGAGCCCTTCTTTCTAACTTTACTTCTCAGCTTAAAATGCTTCAAGAGCAGTGAATTCCTGCAATATAATGAACAGAATAAATATTTTAAATCCTGCTTTCCTACAGCAAGGAGATGCCAGCAAAGTGAAGAGCAAAGGATGGCAGCAAAAGAATAAAGGAACTAAGAAAGCTTCAAAATCAAAGAAGAAGAAGCAGCCATTGAAAAAGAAACCTGTGCCACCTTCCTTGCAGCCACCAAAGCAACAGAAGCAGAGACAGGCTAATGGGGTAGGTCACAGATTCATTGATATTTTAGTGTTTGGTTGATCACTCTGAATCCGATGGGGGGTTTTGGATCTTGTCTGTTATATTTTTGTTCTGTGCTTTTGTAAAGGACATCTCCTAAAATAGCAGTTTCTTCCTTTACATTTGAAAATGGCTGGTAAAATAATCAGGGAATCACCACAGTGGTGTTTCCAGTGGGCTGCTTAAAGTTCCTGCTTTGGAAGCCTGTCCTTGTTGCCCCTTCTTGGGAGTTCCTGTTATGCTGCCTTATGGGGGGTGGATTGTTCTGTACCTTCTACTTTTCCTTTAAAGGAAAAAGCTAAAATCTGACTTTCTTCTGTTAAATTAAGTAGCTTTAGTATCTTGATGCTCCCATTACATAGTGTTTTCACCCCCTCAGGGGCTGTGTTGTTGGGACTTTCTTATATTCTCTCTTGATTTTCTTATGTCTCTTTGAAATGCAGCCCTAGGATCAAATACTGTTTTCTCCTTCTTGGTGTTGCAAATGCCATATGGAGAAGGAGAAAATTGCTTCCCTGCTTCTCTTAGCACATGAGGTAAAAAGGATTAAGCTTCACTATAGACATACTCTGGGACACAAGTGTGTAGATCAAAATAGGAAATAAGGGCTATGACTTGAAGATGGGTGCTGTGAATGCTGTGTGTTCCAACAATGCAGACAAACTCAGTCAGAGGTTTTTGGTTGTTGTTGATTTTTCTTTCCCATTAGGAAGTAGTTGCAAAGGAAGAAGAAGAGGAGATCTCTGATAAAGGTAGTGAATCTGAAGAAGAAGAAACAAACAGAGACTCTCAAAGTGAAAAAGATGATGGAAGCGACAGAGATTCTGACAGAGAACAAGATGAGAAGCAAAACAAAGATGATGAAGCTGTAAGCTTTACTTTTTCTTGAAGGGTAATGTTGCCTCTGGGGTTGAGAGAAAATGCATTTTAATCCTCTAGCATCCCCTCAGGCTGGGCAACAGTGGGATGAAGGAGTAATATCAGTTCTTCAGAGGTTTTGAGACCTCATTCTGGCAGAAGAGCTTTGTCATTGCAAGTCTGAGAGAGCAGGGAAGGGTCTTTGCAGCATAGACAGGAAACCTAAAAATTAAATGAGATAAATAGCTTAACTTAAGGGAAAGATTGTAATATTTCTTCCAGCTTCATTGGATTACTAGCTGCTGCAGTTTATGTGAGAGAAAGTCCTCTGGACATGGTTCTTCCCATGCAGTGGCTATTCCATACTGCATATTGTGTCCCGTGTGCAAGTTGAACAAACTTGTACATGTGCTCACTAAACTCTAGTAACTGTTAGTTACTAAGTTAATTGTTCAGAATTGCAATTGAGAAGGAGGCATTGTGATGGTAGATGATTTCTGCACCACAAAGACCTGAGTGTACCACCTGAAGTCCCATATAAGTGTGAGAATAAACTGATGGGAAAAGAATCCTCAAGCTTATTGTCAGGACTTGTACAGCTCAGGTAGTGGGCGTTTATAGGCAGTGCTTCAGGATTGAGTTTTGAGTCATGTTTGCAAGCCTTGCAGATGTGTATTTTGGGTTTTTTAAAAAAATATTTTCATGAATGATCTCTTTAGTTTTACTGTTTGATTGTTTTGCTTTTAATCCTACTGTCCCTAAGTGCCTTTTATAATGTGTAGTGTAGCACGATAACTTGGTGTCTGTATCATTGCCATGGGCTAAAGTGTCTAGTTGTTTTTTTAATGCAAAAGATGGCCAGTGCACAGTAACTCTTTGAACTTATCTTTGACAGGAGTGGCAAGAATTACAGCAAAGTATACAGAGAAAGGAACGAGCCCTTCTTGAAACCAAGTCAAAGATAACGCATCCCGTTTACAGCCTTTTTTTTCCTGAGGTCAGTAAGAGCAAACATTGCAGCTGTGAAACATGAGAAGTAAAATAACACAAAGTAAAATTGTTCTTCTCATCTTTTTATTGTAAATACTAGGCTTTTAACAGCCTAATACTTGAAATCCCCTTACACTCCTTCAGATACTTGCCTAAAAAGTAAAAATACTTGTCATGTATTCTTCTTTCTATCTCATTCCCAAAGACTTGCAAACTTTATAGACTTTAAGGTTCCTTTTTGATGGAAATAAAGTTTTGGGGTTTTTTTCTGATGATCTGCTACATATAGATAGATTCATAATTAAGCTTTTCATATATGTAGGCATGTAATTTATAGATCTTTTATTCTCTTTTTATTTGCTATGGAACCTGAAAGCACAGCAGTGGCTCTGGTGTCAAGCTGGGCACAAAGTATTATTACTTGCTCTTCATCTGTCTGTGATTGGGGCAGATCCTCACCCTTCCTCAGTTAGCAGCAATGACAAAAGAGTTTGAGGGTCCTTGGATCAGCAGAGTGGTTTAGGTTTGCTGCTTGACAGTTGAGTCTCTAAGCAGCAGCATGGTGGCAACACAGCCTGCAGCTGGGGAAGAAAGAGAGGGTTGGCAAAGCTGGCTTCTACCACAGTGGAGTCTGGAAGTGGCAGAAGCCACTTGTGGAATAGTCTTTCCTACAGAGCTCAAAAATACAAGATCAGGTGTGGGTGGGTGTCAGAAAAAGGGATGTATGTGAGAGTGGTGACTCTGTATAGTAGATAGACTGAGGTGTCTCTACAGCAGCCTTGGGTGTTGAAAGTATGAGAAAAAAGGAAGACATTGTGTACATTTGCACCCTCTTTTCAGTCCCCAGGGTTCTTTGTCTATACTCTGTACATCTTGTTGCATCTGCAGAACACCCTCTGTTGTCCCCATACTGTTCCTGCTGTTTTTGCCTAGTCCTGCTATCATGAGAAAGCAAAGTGTGGGAAGCAAGACTTGTTGCTAAAGAGCCAGACAAGATACACTAAGAAGCCAAAGACCTTGTTTTCCTGAAGGCCTCAGCTGAGAGTTATGTGGCCTTGTGATGTTTTTTAATGACTGATCCTAGTGCAGTATTTTCCTGGCACTGTTAGGTGCCCTCCAATCTCTCAGTACAGCTGCCAGCAGCCCACCAGCATCACAGATAAGGGGGTACTGGCATTCTGCTCTTAGGGCTGCCTTAGATCATGTCAAACAGGCAGCAGGGCCTTAATGCCTCCTTTGCTGAGAAGGCAACTGGCTTTAGCTCAGACATTGAGTCTGTGTTGTGCCCCAGGGGTGCTAACTATTCCTGTTCCTTTCTCACTGCACTGAGGGTTCCTTCAGAGACTTCACTCATACTCTGTCCAAAGCTGCTTCAGCTGTGTGTAACCAACCTGCTGAGGGGTTTTATGATAACACCTAAAGTCAGTGCTATGCTAAAAAAGGATTTAAAATCTAGGACTGAACTGGATGCTGGAGCCTGAAAGATGAACATGTGCCATTTTGTGGTGCTGCAGTTGTAAATGTTCCAACCACACTTTGCTGGTCTCCTAGAAGTTAAATGCAGCTGCCCTTGGTGCTGTAGCTGCATTTGGAGCATGTTCAGATAGGGATGATTTGCACCTTCTGAAGAGCAAAGCCCATCATTCTCCCTGAGTGGTGTTTTTCAGCTGTGGTTTAGAGTATTATGGCCAGTTCAGAGGTGCAGTTAAGAATCAAACCCTGCAGTTGTGTCAATGTCACTATTTCCAGAATTTACAGATGTTAAAAGTGTAGCCAAGCCTGATACACTTGTTCTCAGGAGGAAGCCTTAACACTGTTTCATCTGATTTGGGCCAGTTGATTACTCTTGCCAGAGATGCATCTTTAATCTATGCAGGTTCCTAAATAATTATCTTCTGCTCCTGCATCAGTGGATCCAGAAACTGCACAGATTGTAGTTTTGACATTTTTAGGTAGAAACTGGTCCTGGTGTTCCAATTTCATGAGCATACTGGTTTCCTGGCACACCAAACCTTGCACCCATCTGTTACAGGGCATTTTGCCCACTTGCCTCTTAGCTTGCCAGATTCTCACAGGCATAAACTTCAAATTCCACCCAATAGGAGAGAGGAAAATGACACCCCTGCACAGTTGTCCTCTCTATAAAAAAGTGGTACTTTGGGGTCAGGAGCTTTACTTCCCCAAAATTTACTCTATAAAATGAAGGTTCTGGTATTTTCTTTTGCCCAGTGACTGTTATTTTTACCAGTTTTGGTCTTTGTTCTAAAAAAAATACTACACTTTGCCACTGAGAGCATTGGAAACATGCACAATGTATGTAGTAAGTCTGGACAGTGTTTTAGTAACATCAAAAATATTATATTCATGGAAATGCAGATATTTTTCTATGGTCAGAGTCCTTGTAGGCCCAGGATGGCAAGTAGCCATTTCTGTACTGGATCTGGTTTCTATAGTTCTTGTTCATCTCTACTATTGATACTGTTTATCCTTCTATTCCTAGAGGTCCCTTGGCCAGGAAATAAGCACATTGACTGCAGAAGATTCTCCTATGCAGCAGCTGTCTAGCAGATTGACAGTATATTTACTGTGGAAACTTACAGATAAAATAACTTATGCCTTGTAGTCACATGGGACAGTTTTTCATAAAGAAAATAATGTATAATAGTTGTCAAAAGGCCTTCCCATCATTCTTCACATTCTGATCTTAAATAGTATGTGAATAGGTTTTTATCCTGTTCTTGGTGCCTGTTCCAGATGCATGAAGGGATGCAGGTGCTATTACTTTTATATACTCTAAAATGGGCATTAACACACTGAGTCAATTTTACACTGCTCTGGGAGTCAACAGGGCTAATCAGGGTGTTTTGGTTACTGGTGTGAGTGTCTTGCCATTGTAAATTTCTAGTTTGCTAGGTGGATGTTTCTGTGAGATGGTGGTAACTACTACTAGTATAACAATTAGTCACTTCAAAAGAGAAAAGGAGTCAATTTAGCTTAAGTATTTTTTTCAAACTGCAACAGGAAGATTTCAGCTTCTATTAAAGCAAAGTGAATTCTGCTTAAAATGTGTGCCAGAGGGATGACAGAAAATGGATAGTGGTTAAAATGAAGAGCAGTAGATGTTGAGGAGCTACAGTCTGACCCAGTTGAGAATGGTTGTGTCTCTGCTGCTGAACTGCACCAGGGTGTTAGAAACCTAACTCCAGTTGAGGGATCAGTATGATTTTTGTCCAGTGCTGCAGTCTCTTATGAACTCCACTTGTTTGGTTTGGAAACTCTCCTTCAGTGTCTGCAGCAGCAAAACCTTTGACACCTGTAGGTGATAGGCAGCAGTTGTTGGGTGTCCTTTACAAATACCAGTCTCACCTGTGCTTCATACTTCCTCCAAGTGAAGCCTCAGTGTGTCCAGCTTTCAGGAGAGAGAAGAAGTGGGGCAAAACATACTTTCCTGAAAAAGATGGTTTACTAGGAAGAGTACTTTAGCTGTCTCTTGGCATGCCTTGCTTTGTGTGCTGACCTTTTTATCCAGGCTGGGTTGCTGTTGGAGGACCTAAGGTAGTGTTACGTTGCATGAAGTTGCCCATGAATCCTTGGTGGACAGAATTCTTCAGGATGGTTTCATGTCTCACATGGCAGCTTAGGGTGAATATACAGAATTAAGCCTTTGGAGACCAACAGTTACTGGTGTTAACCTGTTTGCTTTCTGTGTGCAGCGTATGTATAGAAGCCCCATCCCTGGCAGTGTTGAAGGGCAGGTTGGATGGGGCTTGGAGCAACCTGGGCTGGTGAGAGGTGTCCCTGCCCATGCAGGGGTTTGGGGCAGGGTGATCTTGAAGGTCCCTTCCAACCCAAACCAGCCTGTGATTCTCTGCACTATATCACAGAATCACAGAATCCTAGGGGTTGGAAGGGACCTGGAAAGCTCCCCCAGCCCAGCCCCCCTGCCAGAGCAGGGGCACCCAGAGCACATCACACAGGAACATGTCCAGGGGGGTTTGAATGTCTCCAGCCAAGGAGACCCCACAGCCTCTCTGGGCAGCCTGGCCCAGGGCTCTGTCACCCTCACAGGAAAGAACTTCTTCCTGAGATTCACATGGAACCTCCTGTGCTCCAGTTTGCACCCAGTGCCCCTTGTCCTGTCACTGGACATCACTGCACAAAGCCTGGCTCTGTCCTCCTGACACTGCCCTGAACAGATTTGTGCCCATGGATGAGGTGGCCCCTCAGTCTCCTCCAAGCCCAACAGACCCAGCTCCCTCAGCCTTTCCTCAGCAGGGAGATGTTCCACTCCCTCCAGCATCTCTGTGGCTCTGCCCTGGGCTCTCTCAGGCAGTTCCCTGTCCTTCTGGAACCGAGGGACACAGAACTGGACACAATATTCCAGATGCACCAAGGCAGAATAGAGGGGCAGGAGAACCTCCCTTGACCTACTGTAGATTTTATTCACACACATCCAAGAGTTTACAAAAACTCAACCCCAAACCACCTCCTTTCTTATCTGGATGGTAAGGACCAGTGAATCATAATTACCTGTTATAAAAGCAGTAGGAGCATGATCTTATATTACTTCAACAATCCTGTTTGCTTTGTTTTCTTCTTTTATGAAAGGAAAAACAAGAGTGGTGGTGGCTCTACATTGCAGACCGAAAGGAGCAGATGCTAATATGTATGCCCTACCATGTTTGTACCCTAAAAGATAAAGAAGAGGTAAAGTACTGGAATAATTAATTATTTGGGGAGTGGGATGTTGCCAGACTAGATTTGAATACATCTAGATTTGAATTTTTTCATACTCGAGATGGGAAGCAAAGTTTGCTCTCCTGATCAAAGTAGGGAAGAGCCTTTTAACTGTGGAAATGGATCATGGAGAAAGAAGAGATAATTAAAAATGACTTTCAAGTTTCTTTGCAGAATGTTGGGTTGTTTGTTGTTTTTTTTTTATCCTTGATATCAAAAGCTGATGAAAACCAATGTTCATACACAATGGTCATTCTTAAAGTTATGCAACTGTGTGAGAAATACTAAGTGTTTTTTTCTGTAAAGCAGAGACTGTGACAAATTAATTGGCTTCAGCTCATATGAACCTTTCTGAGACTGTGACCTTTGCCTGTGTTCTTTGCTTTTCTGAAAAATGGAGATTTGACCTATTTTGTCCTTTCAAACTGCATCTTATTTTGAATTTCAAATAACAGCAGGGTGAAGCTAATAGCTTAGCATAATAAGTGCTTTAACCTGCTTGGGTTTTGGAGATTTAGGAAGCATGCAACATGGTGAAGTTGTCTACTTAATGTACAGTTACTTGGTCTAATTCAGAATAAATAATGATGAGGCTCAATGATTATTGACCTTTCATGGAAGGTGTTGTGCTTGGCTATTCTTTTTTTCTGTGAGTATTTTACTAGGTAGAGATTTTAAGTGTCACTTGTAAGAAATGAAAGAATTTTAAGGAAAAAAACCTGTTTTATGGAAGTATTTATATCTCAGAAGAGAAGTCAGGTACTTGTTCTAGTTGGAAGCAGTTAACAACTTAAGGGTGTGAATTCTGTTTTGCAGGTAGAGCTGAAGTTCCCAGCACCAGGCAAGCCTGGAAACTATCAGTACACAGTTTATTTAAGATCAGATTCATATATGGGATTGGACCAGATTAAACCTCTGAAGGTAAAGTGTCATTGTGTCCTGTGTTTGTATGATGTTGAAAGCTGCTTCATACAGCTGGGAAACCCCAGAAATCCTGTCATCTCTCAGAATTCAAGCTGCCCTGATTTTAAACCAGTGGCAAGGAGGGACTGGGAAGTGGTTGTTGCCTGATGCCAGTGGTGGCAATTTAATGATGGATTAAATGGGACTGAAGTTTGTGAGGCTTTCCAGGGCCTCTGTATATTTTAATACGTTTTCTCACCTGTATTTAGTTTCTGCAGTAGGGTTGGCTCTGGCTTTCTACCTTGAGGGCTGCCATCCCATCTCCCTGCCCTTAGCCCTAGATACATCCAGTTAATGGGAAAAAACCTGGCATTCCTTTTATCTGGAAGCAGTTGTTGGGTTTGTTTGGGGATTTTTATTGTTATAAATGTTGCTGTTTTTTTGTTGTTTTTTTTTTAAAGCTGTCAATTTGGTGTGATGTGTCATTTGTTTTGGGGGTCCTTTTGTTTTCCTAAATTGGTGTGTGTTGCCCATAACTTTTTCCCCTCCCTCTCTTTCTTTATCTAATTCCAGCTGGAAGTTCAGATTGGTGTGTATTGCCCATAACTCTTTTTCCCCCCCCTCTCTTTCTTTCTTTATCTAATTCCAGCTGGAAGTTCACGAAGCAAAACCAGTGCCAGAAAATCACCCACAATGGGACACAGCAATAGAAGGTGATGAGGACCAGGAGGACAGTGAGGGCTTTGAAGACAGTTTTGAGGAGGAAGAGGAAGAAGAGGAAGATGATGATTAAACAATACTATTGATTGACTACAATATCTGCACACACTGCAAACTTCTTGGTCTGACTGTGGAACTGTACAATAACAAAAGAACACAGTACAGAAGCTTTGAGAAGGCTGAATTTAATTTTTCTTTACCAATTAAGAGTGCATTATGTATCTTCTCAGTGGAGGTGAAACAAATCTGTTGCCATTGATACACCTTGGAAAATGCTTCTGGCTCATTTATAGCCTTCCAGTGCAGGATTGGTGCATTTGTTTCAATTGAAAATAAAAGCTTTTTTTAATATAAATGTCTAACAGTGTGGGCTGTGTATTGTCTGGTCAGTTTAGGGGTCAGATTGAAATTTTTTTAAAAAGGTACTATTAGCTAGGAGCAAACTTGAAATCACTTTTTCTGCATTAGGAATTTATTTTAGGAAAGGGTTTTGGTGGTTTTTTGGTATATTTGACATTATCAGAGTCTTGTCATGGAAACATCTGCTCAACTTTCAAACTTGATTGGTTCTGTGGCATCCATTCAGTATTTTGCTGTGATACTGCTCACATCCTTCATAGCTTTAAAAATCTCTTTTCATCAACTCCATCATTACCAACTGGCATCCCACCCATTTTTGCCACATTCCATATATCCTGGAGGGCTGCTTTTTTAGGGCTGTTGCCTTTTTCTGCCTGAGATGATGATGGAAATCCTAAACTTTCTTGACTCTGCTGGAGGATACTTATTGACGGCTTAAAACGTTTTTAAGCCTTTAATTTCATCAGATCAGCAGGAGATCTGAATCTTTTGATAAAACAAAATGTCTGAAAGCAGTTTTGAGACCACGTGTTGCTGAAGTTGGTGGCTTTTGTATCACACCTTTATGAAAGGTAAAGTTCTGAAAGCCAAGGCGTGTTCTGAACTCTGAATCTATTTGACACTGTTGGAAACGTTTTAAGGGTAAAACACAACATGCAGAGAGGGCATGTTTTGTATCCATTTTGAATTCCCACCAATAAACTGGACAATTTGATGGCTGTTTGCATTTGTAACAGTGTGCATCTCTGAGTTGTTGTTTGGTTTTTACCTCAGTCTCTTGCAGGGCTGCAGACAAGACAGGGATTCTGTCCCTACCCCTGTTAAAAAGAAAACCACTCCACACAAGTCTGAACAGGGAATAAATAGAGAGAGGGAGAGGATCAGGGCTGTTGGTGTGTGACACAACTTCAAAAAAAGCCATGAATGGATTCTTCCTTCATTTCCTCTCAATAAAACAAAAGGAAATGATTAATTTTAAGTTGGATTTCTATTTCTACACTTCAGAAATCCATGAGTGTTCTCCAAGTAGGAGCAGAAGTAAGTCTGTTCCTATCTACTGAAACTCTGAAAATGCAGGAAAATGGGACAAATTGTCATGCAGGAACATGTTCCATCCTATGAAAATGGCCCCGAGGCAGAATAGTTGCACGCTAATTTGTGACCTTGTTGATGAGAAAAGGTTGTCACTTTACATGCAAATTAACATTCTTACATTCTTTGTAATGGCAAATAAAATTTGGAAGTGTTGTAGATGAGGTGATGGTGTCTTTCAAAGTATTCTGAAGTGCATCTGGTGCAGGGAAAGGTCTTGCAAAGCACTGAGCAGTGTCAGGTGTTCAGGCTCCAGAATGAAGACTTACGTCAAAGTGAAGCTACTTGTCCACTTGGTGCCTCTTAACTCCAGTGTGTGTTTGCAAAATACAGTATAGACATAATTAAAAGCATTAGTTGCATCCCACAGGCTTTCCAGCCAAAGATGATGAGAGAAATGCTTGAGGAAGAGTCACCTGACTTCTTATTGTCAAGTGGGCAAAGTGAACCCTAAACTGACATGGTTCTGAGGGAGGAATTCCTCGGGCACTGCTGTGGTGGTTAGAAGTTGGGAATGATCATGGTGAGGTTACTGGTAAGAAGAGCATGGTGGGGTGGGGGAAGCACTCACTGCTGATCCCTGATTTTTCCTGTTCCAAGTGGGTGTTCCTGCAAGGTGTGGGTGTGTTGGAGCGATTTAAAAAGGAGGAAGAAAGAGTCATTGTGTCCCTGATCTGAGCACTTGGAGCTGACACAGCTGGGGTTGCCATGAAGTCTGAGCTGGGAGAGGCAAACTCTCATGCTGCTCCAGATGTGGATCTCCTATCAAGTCAAGGTAACTTAACAGAAGATGTGAGGAAATGAACTGCAGTGGTGTTGGGAATCTTCATCATGAGCAGGCAGCACCCTGAGACTTCCCCAAAAACCCCAGCTCTGTAGCTTTGTGCCACTTCCCACCACCTTCCAAGGCAGATGGAAAAAGGGATCTGAGGACGTATTTGAAATGAACATTTAAAACAATTAAAAACACCCAGCTGTGGGTGCAGGTCTCGTACTGTTGGTTGGTCCATTGTGTGGTGTGACCAGTAAGGACCATTTCCTGAAGGACAATTTGAATTGCAATTGAAAGGTTCAGTGACTATTGAGTTACCAGGGTCAGACCTTACAAGAAGCAGCAACGTTTTCTGTTCACTGTCACAGACACCTTGCTTTGTTGGATGAGTTCAGGAATTGATTTTTTTTCCCCCTAACTCTTGTGAAACTGTGGAATAGTAACTGCAGAGTTAAAAAAAGCTCCAGAAGCAAAATGTTTTGCTGCTACACCCCCTGTGCCATGATGGCCCAGGCATAACCTGGAAGCATCTAGAATTGTTTGAGTGAGGACAGACTTATTTCTGCCCTTCTCTTGTCGTGCTCCTTTTTGTAGCTTCTTGTTCAGAGCAGCCACGTGGGCAGCTGGACTGTCCAAACAAGCAGAGGTGCTGCAAATACTTTCAGAGCTTGCAGAAGCCACTTTCCAAGGGGTTAAAAAATGGGCTTGGATAGAACAGGCAGGAAGGTAATGAAGAGCAACTGGTCCTGCTCCTCCTGGCCCAGCCTGTGTATCAACGTGGGGTGTGATGGCTTGAAATTGGTAGGTGGAATGAGTCAGGTTTGGGGTAGGTAAACACTCTGTGGTAAAATAAGGGATACATTTGAAGTGGGTATGTGCAGGTGAAAGGGATCTGGGGTGGTTTAGTCTGGAGAAAAGGAGGCTGAGAGGAGATCTTCATGTTCCTGAAAGGAGGTTGCAGTGAGGTGAAGGTTGGTCTCTCTGCTCCCAACTCTTAGGTGATAGAACAAGAGGAAATGGCCTCAGGTTTTGCCAGGGGAGGTTTGGTTTGGGCATGAGGATGAATATCTTCAGTGAAAGGGCTGTCAGGCCCTGGCCAGGCTGCCCAGGGAGGCAGGAGCCCCCATCCCTTGGGGGGACCCTGTAGTTGTGGTGCTGGGGGACACGGGGCAGGGCCAGACCTGGCAGTGCCAGTTGAACGCTTGGACCTGATGATCTCAAAGGCCTTTTCCACCCAAAACGACTCTTAAGAGTCCATAACTCCTAGGAGGCTTTTTTTTTTTTTGGCTGTGCTTGTGTGAGATGCTGGGACAGCCCTGCCCCCCCGCTGGCAGGGCTGGACGAATGGGAAAACAAGCTTCAGCTTCCCTCTAGTCTGGCGGCTAGAAAATTACACTCGTGCAAAAGCAAAGAAGCCCCTCCGAAGCCCCAAACCCAGGGGATTCCCCCCCAAAACGGCAGAGGCGGGAGCGCGCGGGC